>NC_056727.1:286747796-286867796 GCF_019279795.1 Protopterus annectens | reverse complement strand
CAGAGTTTTATATATATATATATATATATATATATATAAATATATATATATATATATATATATATATATATATATATATATATATATATATATATATATATATATTTATGGGATCACTACTAAATATCGAATTACGGAATCCCGAGACTCTGAATACCAAAGACCAGAATCTCGAGATTCCGTAATCTCAAAAACAAAAAAAAAAATTTTAAAAAGCATATGCAGGAGGGCAAGCCCCCCTGCACCCCCACCTGCAACTTAAATATATAAACTCTGAGATCGCACTACAGTTTAGTGAACGGCAAAATAATGCTGTGCAGAATGGAACAGAAATTTTTCCGTTCACTCCACTGTAGTGCAATCTCGGTGTTGGTATATTTACGTTGTGGGGGTGCAGGGGGGCTTGCCTGTTTAAATCTTTTTTTTTTTTTTTTTGCTTTTTTTTTACTTTCGAGATTACGGAATCTCGAGTTTCTGGTCTTAGGTTTTCAGAGTCTTGGGATTACGTAATTCGATATTTAGTAGTGATCCCATATATCATATATGTGTATATTTTATATGTATATCACTACATATATTATATATTAATGTTTCCATGTACATGTATGCATCTCCATTCAAATATACATTTATATCTATGTACAACACATGACTGATGTTAAAAAAACTTTTCCCTACTGTTGAATGACTCTGCTGCATGATATGTTTGAAAAAACATCCGACATCTCTACAGCTCAGACGGCTTCATGGCAAAATGCTGTGGCTATGGTATACATGGTCTTAGGTTCAAGACTTGCAAGGGCTGATTATTTTGCTGCTGGGTAGAACAAGGGCTGTTGGATACAGAGTGATTAAAGCACTTTTAAGAAGTTGTAAGTGGGTTTGCGTGCCAGTAAACAATGCTAACTTCCAGTTAACTATGCTGACAAACAGCCTTAAAATGCTCAACCTGTGTAGGTATCACTTAGCACCATACAAACAGGCTTACTCCCACTTGCTACTGCTTATTCCCACTTACCCCCGCACTAATTTCTTTAAACGAAAAGAAAAAAGGGGTGATAGGAAAGTGGTGCAAAAAGGGGCATGAAGAGAGAAATACAATAAGAAAGATATCTAGGGATGGGCAGGATGAGTGTAGGGAAGGTCCATAGCTATCCATTTCTTCTACAGCAACATCTCTGCATATATACTGAATTTGGAGGTAAATTTGGACAATCAAACCCCTGCGAGAGGAGTGAGGACAACAGTAATGTGTTGTGAAGCCAATTAGACCAGATTACATGTGTCCAGTGGACACATGTGCAAAATGGACAGCTATGTATGGGGTGACATTTTTTTTTGGGAACAGATTGCCTTTTTTTTTTAAGGCAAGAGTGGGATGTTGGGGAAGGATAATAGGTATATATGGGGAGGTAGGTTGGGTAGGAAGATAGACAAGACAAACAAGACAGCATACAGGGGTGGTATATGGCACATGTGGGGGGTAAACACCTTGGACGGGGAGGGGTGTTTGGTAATCGGAAGCCCATGAGCCCCCAAATGGATACAGTGGGACTGATTCCCCACACATAGGCAGTCACCATTGCACCTTCATGGCCCCGAAGGTGGCTGAACTGGGAGAAGAGCAGGAGGGGCAGGCTGACCCTCTAAATGCACCATGTGGCCCTCAAGCTGGCATAGTAGATCTCCCAATACCTTGCAGAGCTTGCTATGCACCAGACCCCAGACCTGGCTTCGGGTGACAGGATCCTGTCTGTGCCTGCTGCTGGGGGGTATGAGCCCCATCTCCTGAGGAATTTCCACCTGAAGGTGGTGCAGGATCAGCAGATGAGGAGGTCCCGGGGTGGATCCCAGACATGCTGAGGCTTGGTGCCATGGCCAGATGAAGTGGGAGAGGCGGATCTGCTGAGATTGGCCTTCCCAGACATGCTATGGTGTTGCAGTTTTAGAACATATGTTGGTTAGTAATGGTAAACACATTCCAGGATTAGTTATAACAGCATGCATGAGTATTCCCATTAACCTAAAACAACAGATTCGGAACATTTGCATAGTAAACAGAACACATGCATATATAGAACCACAGTGGGCATTACACCGGCATGCAGGTTACATTAATAGCAACATGCCACCAATGATAGTATTTGAACATGGAACAGTAATTGGGATACATTTTAACATTTGTATAACAATAGGATACATGTCCCAACAGTAGGTTTAATGGAAAACATACCCATTCATTTATGTGTTTAGATTATTGATAAAGATAAGGTGGGGGAGAGAGAGAGAGATCTCAATTAACAAATGCAGATTTTGTAGTGGTCACAGCTTTAATGATCATTGCTCTAATCATTACTCTACAGGTATTAGTACAACAACCTATGGCCTTGGGTTGGGCAGTGGTATGTTTGTACACAGTGTATAATTGCAACCTTCTTATAGCTACTTTATACCTTTTCTTACCTGAAAGACCTGTGGAGGGAATGTTTGTTAATACTACCTGACTGTTTCTACCCATATTCACATAGTCAGGGTTACATATGTGCAGTCATACTGTGTGTGTGTGTGTGTGTGTGTGTGTGTGTGTGTGTGTGTGTGTGTGCTACTGTCATACTCTGCCTTGATTTCTATCAGTCAACCTGGTTGATGGTAGCAAGGACAAGTAGCTTTCACAGCATGACACCTTGGAATATTTCTTGGGGGAGACCACTTGGTGTATGTACTTATCTTGCTGTCATTTGCAGCCTTGGGGTTGGACCATGGATGTTGGACACATAATAACTACAGCCTTCTTATAGCTACTTTATACCTTCTCTTACCTGAAAGACCTGTGGAATGAATGTTTGTTAACTCTACTTGACGGTTTCTACACATATTTACAAAATACTAGTTGAAATTATGCATACAGCTTTTAACCGTGGCTGTTTCTGCTAAAAATACAACAGAAGGAGCTATTGAGAAACTGCTGTTTTTTCCTTGAATAATTTCTATCTCATTCTCTCTTTGTTGTACAATTTGACCTTGTAATTACAACATTCTTATGCATACATTCCTGTACATACCTTTTGACATAGCACAGTGTGGAAAACAGTGGTTAACACTACATTACTATTCAGATATCAGATCTTAGTGCATTTTTCATATCAGTTAATCTCATGTCTTATAGAGGCACTAACTTTGTTGGATGAGACTTGATTGTTGAATGCTTTCAGAGCTATAGTTGCTATACATAACATGTACACATTTCAATTCATACCATACCAGAGTAAACACAACCAGTCCAGGGTTTTGAATTTTATTGACAGGCAGTTACAGTTTTATTTGTATCTAACCTATATGAGACTATTACTGTAATATTTTCTGATTTATTCAGTACAAACCATACCCATTTTTAATACTGCCAGGTGACATTCTACTCCTTTATATTTATTTGGTATGAATACTACAAGCTAGACTGTTACTCAATAGCCTCATGACGCAGCCTTTGCAACCTGCTGGCATGGGCTTCCTGATTCACAGCCTGCACAGCTGGAGCTGTAAAGAAGATAGAGAAACATTTATGCATACCTATCCATTATATACACAGGCTGGACATTGGTAAATAGTTATTTATATGAATACTTACACATGCCAGGGACATCACCCCTCTGTCATGCTTCTTGGACTCACTGGTCCAAGAGCACCCTCATCCTCCACTTCAAGTCAGCATAGTGGTGCCAGACCTGCCCACCAGTCCGAGAGATGCCAGTGGCACTGGTGAGGTCACGGGTGAGACTTTTCCAGGCCTCTGTTTTATATTGGGAGCCCTGGTACTGTTCCTACAGCAGTCTTGTGTCATGGTTTTTAATAAGGAGTCCTACCATGACCTTGGACTCCTGTATGCCCTAGCGCTGCACCTGAAAGTGCATGCCCTCTCCGACACCTGCCATACTGCCTACAGTAGGGAGCTACAATCAGTTATGAGCTGTATTCCCGCCTGTGAGGTTTAAGTACGGCCAATTTCCCACCCTTTACCAGGATTGGACGGTTTTGAATATGCTGAGCTAAGCTAGACTACAGGCAAACCTGCTTAGCTAAAGCTGGCAGTGCTTAAAGGGACAGGTTCTGCACTGCTTACCAATGGGCAAATCCACTTAACTGGGCTACTCATTTCTTAGCATTCATATTTAAGCAATGCTTACACCCGGCCAGCATATCTGTGCAATGCTTAACATTACTTATGTTTTATTTTATAGCCTATCTTCTCTATGGGATTAATTCATCATTACTGACATATAATTTTGTTTACCTTCCCTGACATCCCCCAATGTGCTTTCATTACATTTATTCTTGTGTGAGTATACTGTATGTGGCACTTGTGTTCATATGGGGATTTCACAACTTTATTACATTGACACCTCACATCTGGACCTACTACATTACCCTGGATAACAAATATATGTTATTTACTACCTAATTATTAAACAAATAAATTATGTACTGCTTTCACATGTAAACTGCAAATTGGCTTTACTGGGGATCGAACCAGGAATGACTTTTTGTAAAGTGAATGCTCCAACCACTTTGCTATTTCTACATTGCAATGTTTTGTAGTATATACCTGTTCAGCTCCTTTATGATGTGTAAGCTAGGCTGAGCAGAGCTGTGCAATGCGCACACCCACTCAGCTATGCTTAAAGTTTATTGCAGACTGAAAAAAAAAATGTAACTGTTGTGTTTTATTTTTGTACTGTAGGGGGTATGCACATTGATTTCTGCAACATTATCTGTGGGGGGCTGTACTTTTAAAACAGTGATGAAATAACAGGCTTTGCATTTGAGAGGTATGTTCCACGGACACTAACAGTATCCGCCATACCTCTCAACTGTACAGATTGTGACAGAATGCCCAGATACTTGCCTTATATTTTTGGCCCATTTTTCTTAAAATTGTGGCTTTCTGACAGATTAGTGACAAAGCATTAGGGACTGCATTAGGAAATAATGACAGACATTTGAGTTTTCCAGTTCATACCATTAGTGGACTTCATGCTAATTCGAACCTGTCATTCTACCGACTTTATAAATTTGTGAGAGCAATATCTCACATTTGTCCCTTATTTACTATGGCTTTGTCCAGATTACTTGTCTGGTTGACAAGTAATGGTGTCTGACTACACTCTCACTATATTTAAATTGCCGTATGGCAATTATGGAGTGCAGGCGGCATGTGTATACTGAAAGCACTGCTCTCAGGCACATCCCCTGTGTTCGTACACAGAACGGTGTAAATTTTAGAGCATGGCAGCACACCTTCATGAATATGCATGGCACACTGCCTTGCTGCACGAGAAAGGTCCCTTCCATGCAAGAATAAGTTATTCTTGCACAGACGTTTGCTGAATCCCGGGGCAAGTATTCTTATGTTTAGGAACAGCTTTTTGGACTAAGGGGTGGTACTGAATGGATGGTTTGAGATGGAAAATTGGGGAGGGAGAAAGTTTGAGCTAAGCTTGCCTGTTAACATATTTGCAATATTCTTAGGGTCAGAGTGGGTATCACCATTAACTCAGTACAGATGAGTGCACCTCCAGGTATTTTGGCAGTTACCTCCTACTGACACCTCTAGGCATCAAAAATTGCTTGTTCGCATTTGCATTAATAATTTCAAAACCATGCTACATACAAAGTATCAGAATATTTCACCTTAAAACATATATGATAGCAAACAAATATATTGATATTAGACCACTGTCTAATGCAGCTAAAATATATTGATAATTATTTGTATACTGCATATTTGTATTGTAATAATTTTCATATTTTCCTAAATATCTCAACATTCAGGTAGCACAGACGGAACTGCATTGCCTCATATAAAAGCTCAGAACTGTATGAATAAATCCTGCTGGCATTATGTGCGTTGCTTGAATGGTTACTGGTATATCATAACATGTTTATACAACATTACAAAAGTAATATTTTCTGCCTTTATTTTGGCTTATAAAATAAAGTTTAAAGCATCAAAATGAATGAATGTCAGTAATGCAAAGATTAATTTATTTTGCATAGTTTGACATTTATAGTTTAATGGTAACACTTATGGTTTCAGCGGTATGAATATTTGTTTGAACTGTAAGGTGATAACTTTATTTTTTAAAGGGTCAAGCCACATCCACTGGGAGTTAAAAGTCCACACCCAAGAGTTGTACTGGAGGGAATTTGTTAAACATAAGTTCAATTCCCTGCTGAGTATTGTTTCAAAGGTTCTTGATGTAGTTAAAGGATGCTTTGTGGTTATAGTTGTCCTTGGATGCTGAAGTTCAGTAATTCTAACATTTCAATATAAAATTGATCCTTTAAATGGCAAGGTTATTAAGTTTGGACTCCCTGAAAATTCCTATAAATTTTGGATTCGTATAATCAACTGCTTCCTCACGAAATTTAAATAAATTAATAAAATTTTGAAGGTTTGGAACAAGTTTTAGAATTGAAAATTTTTTCTGCTTTTTTTTTAAATTTAATTTTAAATAGAAAATTTGAAAGTGTTTTTTAATTTTTATGGAAGGGACCTTTGCTTTGCTTTTAAATTTTGGAATTTTGGGAAATTATTTAAAGCAACCCCTTTTATTTTGCAAAAATTAAACTAAAAGAAAAAAAATTCAATTTTATTTCAAAATTTAATTTAAAACTCTAGGGTTAAGTATGATATTTTTAATTATGTATAATTTATTTTTAAATTGCATCCCTAATTGTCCCAAATGCTTTTGTTAATTTTAAATTTATAATAAATTGTGCAAGGGTTCTTGTGTTTGGATTTAATATCTAATTGAATATTTGCTTTTTGGGCTTTAATTTAAAAATTTAAATTAAAATGTAAAATTTAAGTTTTTATTTGGTTTAATTTTAAGGTAAACTTTTAGGTAATAAAATTTTTTTGAAAAGGGAAAAATTTTTTTGGGGAAAAATTTTTGGGAAAGCAAGTTGAATGAAATTTTATAAGGGTTAAATCCGGGTTTTTTCCAAATTAATTTTGGTTATATAGTTTTCGAAAATTTGGTCCAGGTAGTTAATTTTGGGGTTAAATTTGTTTGATTTTGAAAATTTTATAAATTTTTGTAATTGGAAATTAATTAGTTCATGTTTTGAGGTTTCGGTAAATAATTAAGGATTGTTAAGTGGAATATTTGATCATCTTTGATAGTTAAAGGATAAAATTTTCCCGGGTTGTTCCAAATAATTTTAGGTTTTAAGAGGATTGGTTTGGGTCGGGATGGGTTTAAAATTAGGGGGCTTGTTATAAAATTGAATTGTTTTGATTAAATTCTAGGGAAAGGGGGAAGATAGAATTTAATTTATAATACATTTTTTTCTTTAAGTTAGTTTGGGAATTTTTGTTACGGGAATTTGATATTCTAGTTATGTAGGTCTGCATGCAATATCATGCATGCTTGACTTGAAATAATTAAATAGTTGGGGATTGAGCAATTAATCGGAAGTCAGTGGACTATGGTGTGATGATTTGCTAGCACATTGCTACTGGTCAGGAAACAGTATCCACCTGTTGTAATAAAGCATGTAGTCTTTACTTCTCGGAGTCAAAATTGCCTTTGCAACAATTGTTTTATAATATAATGTGTTATTTCCATACAGGCTTTCTTATATATAACCTTGTGCTGTTCTTAACTTTTTTGTTTTGATACTTTTCCATTAACGGGTCAGCAGGCAAAATATGTGGTTGATGTCAAGTCATTGCTTTGTCAAAGTTAGAAAAAATGAAGTAATTATTGCATTTCTAAAGTTAGAAAGTTCCTTGAATAACAAGTTTTGTATTTTGTATTAGTATGCATTTTCTAAAGGTTATGAAGACTGAAGCTCAAATGTCTGTCATCATTTAGTTATTTAAATCCTCAAAGATTTACCTGAAAAACCACAATTTTTAGGATGAACACACCAAAAACATGAGGACTGAAGTCTGAAGCTGAAATGCCTGTCATCATTTAATTATTTAAACCCTGAAGGATTTACTCCAAAACCACAATTTTTATGATGAACACACCAAAAACACGAGGCAAAACCTAGACGGTTGAGAGGCTTCAACTAGAAAATTCGTAGCATGAAAAACATGCTATTTTACTTATTGAAAAGTAATTGTAATGAGTTAATAAGATTCAGTTCTATTTAACATGGATATTGGTTACCCCTTCAGTGAGGGACATGAAGTTTAAAAACCCTAGAAGATGAACAGTCCTTGTAATGATGTACGTTTGAGAGGTATGGTCAATAGGCTGTATTTCTAAGGGGCAGTGAGTAGACACATGCCATGGCCTTAACCTCCTCATTGTTCCTTGAGTTGTGCCTAATATTTTTGACCCATCTGAGGTGATTTTTTTTTTCTCATAAATCACTGAGGATTTACACACCACATCTCTCAACTAATTAGGTACAAATCCAACAATAATCAGGAACACTATTAAAATATTAGTTACTTTTCCTTCTATATTTCTTGGCATGACTGCTGCCCCATAACAGAAAAGCACTTTTGTTTTATATCTGTTGTAACCAACATCTACTTTGTACATTTCTGGGGTCAAGGATGAAAATTTGTCCAAATGGATAATTTGCTGACCTGACAAATAATGAGCTAGGTACTAAAATTAGAACTTCTTTGTCTTCCATTAAAATTTACATTTTTTGCCACCAAAATTATGCATGTATTCCAAAACCGTACTGCCCTTCCAAAGTGACCATTTCATGTCATGTAACCAAAAATTATACAGTCTGAAAACACTGGACTATGCTTGCAATGAGGAGAACTAGAATATATAATTTTTAAGATGTAAATTTATGGAATTTTCAGGCTAAAGACAGTCCAGGGAAGCATAGTTTGGAGAATTATGTCACTGAATGCATTATATCTAAACCTGGCTAGTAGCACACTACACCAAAACAAAGGGGTAGGGGTATTCAGAAATACCATTTCTTCTTTGTTGATTTAAAAAGTTGCCCTGAATGATTAGTACTATCCATTTTAATCAGTCAGGAATAGGTAAAACTGGGAAAAACAGTTCTGTGTAAATTCATAGGTTCACAGGTGCATACTAGATTAACAACTTCTAATGCTCTTAAAAGGGATGTGGTTGAAACAATAGTACTATGACAGATGTAGCCACCAGCACATTGCTTTAAGGACCATTTTGACATAAATGCTTAGGAGCCCCCATAGTTATGCCAGAAGTAAATTAATAAATTAAATATAATACCTTATTTCAAGATGCTATGTGCCCAGAGCTTCTTATTGTAGGCTGAACAAACAGCATTCTAAATAAAATCAGGTGTTTAGCTGTAAGACTGTAATGGTACCCAGATGTAGGAAAAAATGGACATTTGTGTCAAAAAAATGCTGAGATTCTATTCGTTCTTGTAGGAATTACACAACAGAATTAAGAGAAAATCAACTAAATTACATTAAACTTCCTTCCTCAGGTGATGGCTCTGGAACCAGGTGTGGCAAGACATCAGGAAAACAGCTATGCCCCAGATGGGGTTGAAACACATATAAATATGTACATATATTGTTAGATATTCATGGAAGTTTAGGATTAAAATGTTTGTCATTGAATCAGCTCTAGTTATGGACTTGTAAGAAATCATAAGTGTACTTATAAAATCTTGTAAACTGCCAGTACCAATTTTAATTCTAAACTTCCTGCAATGTGACACCATCAGAAATAAAAATCATACACACTTTTCAGATGATGTCATTATGGCAAACAGCTAGAGATTATTTACTTTGATTATTTTGTATATCTTTACTATGAGTCATATGAATATAACACTATCCTGAACAAAATATTGTACTGCACTTGTCAAATCTAACTATTTTTATTGATGGTTCATGAAATTCTGTAACACTAAATATTCCAGAAAATGAAAGAAAATGGTGACACTGCAACCAATGCTACAAGAGATGGGTTCAAAGGTCAGGCAGCAGATGATCATTTGGGATAATCCAGCATAACTGTGTTTTTCCCAGAGCACGTATCTTAGAAATGCAATGGTCAGACACCTATGATTTTATTGCAATTAACAGCCTAGCTCAAAAATTCCATACTGTATCCATGCATAGATAGCTTAACAAACCAAATTGTCTGTCTTTTATAATATTAACAGGACATCAAAGTTATTGTTATTTTTCTTTTGTCTTTTCCCGGTTAGGGGTTGTCACAGCGGAACTCCAGTCCACTAATGATTAGCAGTTGATTTTTACGGTGCTGAGGTGCCAGCCCGATGTCCAACCTTCAACGAAGGCACACCCATTCATGCATGTCTTCCGAACGCCACTCGACCGCAGGGAGGACATGCAGACTCCACACAGAAAGCACTCCAGCTGAGAATCGAATGGGAGAACCTCTGGCTGTGAGGCGATAGGACATCAAAGTACACTAAGTAAATACCTCTTTAGAGCTATGTATTAAATGTGATGAGCAAAACCATAGTATTAGTTATGCCTTATTATTATGTATTTTGCTGCTGCACAGCACAACAAGGCTATATATGTGTCTATATCTATATCTATTTATATATATATATATATATGAAGGTTGTGCGTCTTGGCCGGCGGCTCTGCACGTGGAAGTCTATTGCAAGTCATTGGTGGACCAGAGTTCTGCTGTGGCTAGCCGGGAAAAGCCAAAAGACACAACACTATCATCGACCATTCAAGTTATGTATATACTCAGCATTTTATTCATCTGAGTTTTCATATGAGGCTAAGTTCTATCTGTTAAGATATTTAGAAAAATATGCAAACTACATATAAATTTAACAGTTAATATCTATTTACTGTGCTGACCCTCTTAAAGAGCAATCTTGAGTGGATGGGGAGACAGAAAATTCGCCCTGGGGACAACTCCAGTGGCTCTACTCTACAGAGGCACTGGGAACTAAGGTTGTGTGGCACTGTCAGGGTAATGCTATGGCTAGGCTTTTAAAGGCCCCAGGGCTATTGGCCTAGTTCACACCAATGAATTAGTTGCCATTGTGTAAGCTTTAAGATGAAATCTTTAAAAACCGTGTACATAGCATGGTTTTGGAATTTATTCAAATATAAACCAGCAATATTTGATAACTCCTGACTTCTATAGGCAGCTGCACATGCACCTGGAGGTGTCACTTGGATGTAATTAAAGGAGCTTAGGGTGGATCCAGCAAATGTCCCTCAACCCCTGCCCCCAGCTCAAGACCTGTATACAGATGCTTTGGATACAGACTGGGAGCTGTGTTGGGCCCCCATACTGTACAAGGACAATGGTCTCATTAAGGCTTACATAAATGCAAGATGAAATTTTTGATCCTAACTTTTAAGGCCTTTCTCAACCCAAGCTGGTTTAAGATCTACACATACATGACTTCTCTGGTATGTGAACAAGTGGGGGGCAGCATATGTGAACAAGAGAAGGGCAGCTAATCCCATCTCCTATGCAGATTAGCTTTACAGGTTAGGGATTTAGCCCTCCAATTCCAGATTCTCTAAGTCTGTTCCCTCCAGTCAGAACCCTGAGATATCTTAACCAGATCTGCAACAGGCCCACGAATGGATGCTTCACAGGGATGTTTCTGGGGTTGGGAGGGTGGCCTAATGGTTAAGGTGTTTGCCTTACAAACACAAAGTGCAGGGTTTGAGTCTTACAAGGGAAAATTGGCTAGGCTTAAAATGGCTCGCAACAGCAGTTAGCTTAGTACTAACATATATATATATATATATATATATATATATATATATATATATATTTATATAAAAAAATATGTATCTGGCAGACCAAACCAAACCAAACACTACCTACTTATAACACTCCCTGTCTACCCTCTGAACATTTACTCTCTATAGACATTCATTATCTCAACTGTAAATATTCTCTTTCTGGATTTTAAACATTTATTGTACTTTTGTTGCCTTTTACCATTTTTTGAAAATATTAATGATTGGACCTTATTATTTGGATGTTGGTGTCTTGATAGTTTTTCCAGTGTATGAGAATACTTAATAAATTGGGTGCTATTAGGAGTTTTTCTTCCCAGGACTCTGAATAGGGTTTTGCATGGCCCAGTAGCCAAAAAAAAAAAAGCTTGCCTGTTAACATATTTGCAATATTCTTAGGGTCAGAGTGGGTATCACCATTAACTCAGTACAGACGAGTGCACCTCCAGGTATTTCGGCAGTTACCTCCTACTGACACCTCTAGGCATCAAAAATTGCTTGTTCGTATTTGCATTAATAATTTCAAAACCATGCTACATACAAAGTATCAGAATATTTCACCTTAAAACATATATGATAGCAAACAAATATATTGATATTAGACCTCTGTCTAATGCAGCTAAAAGATATTGAAAATTATTTGTATACTGCTTATTTGTATTGTAATCATTTTCATATTTTCCTAAATATCTCAACATTCAGGTAGCACAGACGGAACTGCATTGCCTCATATAAAAGCTCAGAACTGTATGAATAAATCCTGCTGGCATTATGTGCATTGCTTGAATGGTTACTGGTATATCATAACATGTTTATACAACATTACAAAAGTAATATTTTCTGCCTTTATTTTGGCTTATAAAATAAAGTTTAAAGCATCAAAATGAATGAATGTCAGTAATGCAAAGATTAATTTATTTTGAATAGTTTGACATTTATAGTTTTATGGTAACACTTATGGTTTCAGAGGTATGAATATTTGTTTGAACTGTAAGGTGATAACTTTATTTTTTAAAGGGTCAAGCCACACCCACTGGGAGTTAAAAGTCCACACCCAAGAGTTGTAATGGAGGGAATTTGTTAAACATAAGCTCAATTCCCTGCTGAGTATTGTTTCAAAGGTTCTTGATGTAGTTAAAGGATGCTTTGTGGTTATAGTTGTCCTTGGATGCTGTAACAATGTTGATGTCATATTTTGCCTTGTAGATTTTGATCATTCACCTTAGTTATTTGTTTACCCTTTTGAGGTGACTTTTAGTGTAAGGATATTTAATTTCTTTTAGGGATAACTTTTCAAGTGTGCGCTCAAGTGCGTCTGTATTTGTGTAGGGGGGATCCTCCCCAGGAACCTATTTCTAAACTTGGCATTGTATTTGTTGTGGTGGAGACAGATGCCTCTATACAGGAATTTAGGTAAGAGTAGTAGAAAGTGGTATAACTGGAAGCTTTAGCTCCGGGCCTTTCTTGTGGTCCAGAGCACTTAAATCTTATTAGGTCATTCATAGTTTTAAGAAATTAGCTTTGAGAATCCCCAGAGGACAGTAGGGATTGAACATGACTGGGACTAGCTTGTTAAGGTGAATATTATGGCACAGTGGTCTGATTTACCAATTGGAGGGTAAAAGCTGGTGTGGAACATGCTAGAATTATATCAGTAAAGAACAAATTACGTAGATTTGTGTTTCTAGTAAGGATATGTTCAAGAGAGTTTGCTCTGAAGTCCAGGAATAATTGTGCATACTCATTGCTTGCAATGTATGTTTGCCAGTTTTTGGATGAGCAATTAAAATCAACTATGTATTGTGTTACATTCAAAAGATAGGGATTATAGTTCAGTGAGCTAGGCATCATTGACTGCTGGGGTCATGGGGGGGTCGGTAGTTAGCAATGATATGGTAAGTAGACTTGTTTATAGATAACCAGAATATGCTGAAGTTCCAGGCTATTGCCTTGTTTCATTAAGGTGGTAAAAGTGGGAGGAGAATACACAACAGTGAAATGCTGTTACTCAGCATAACATCCTGTAGTTCATCTCTGAAGATGTGTTTTGGTTTAAGTTGTGCTTCAGCCATTATAGTGGATTTGTTGATTAAGGAGTAACTTCCAGTCCTGCTTGGTAATAAAGCATGTAGTCTTTACTTCTCGGAGTCAAAAATTGCCTTTGCAACAATTGTTTTATAATATAATGTGTTATTTCCATACAGGCTTTCTTATATATAACCTTGTGCTGTTCTTAACTTTTTTGTTTTGATACTTTTCCATTAACGGGTCAGCAGGCAAAATATGTGGTTGATGTCAAGTCATTGCTTTGTCAAAGTTAGAAAAAATGAAGTAATTATTGCATTTCTAAAGTTAGAAAGTTCCTTGAATAACAAGTTTTGTATTTTGTATTAGTATGCATTTTCTAAAGGTTATGAAGACTGAAGCTCAAATGTCTGTCATCATTTAGTTATTTAAATCCTCAAGGATTTACCTGAAAAAACACAATTTTAGGATGAACACACCAAAAACATGAGGACTGAAGTCTGAAGCTGAAATGCCTGTCATCATTTAATTATTTAAACCCTGAAGGATTTACTCCAAAACCACAATTTTATGATGAATACACCAAAACATGAGGCAAAACCTAGACGGTTGAGAGGCTTCAACTAGAAAATTCGTAGCATGAAAAACATGCTATTTTACTTATTGAAAAGTAATTGTAATGAGTTAATAAGATTCAGTTCTATTTAACATGGATATCGGTTACCCCTTCAGTGAAGGACATGAAGTTTAAAAACCCCAGAAGATGAACAGTCCTTGTAATGATGTACGTTTGAGAGGTATGGTCACCAGGCTGTATTTCTAAGGGGCAGTGAGTAGACACATGCCATGGCCTTAACCTCCTCATTGTTCCTTGAGTTGTGCCTAATATTTTTGACCCATCTGAGGTGATTTTTTTTTTCTCTGATAAATCACTGAGGATTTACACACCACATCTCTCAACTAATTAGGTACAAATCCAACAATAATCAGGAACACTATTAAAATATTAGTTACTTTTCCTTCTATATTTCTTGGCATGACTGCTGCCCCATAACAGAAAAGCACTTTTGTTTTATATCTGTTGTAACCAACATCTACTTTGTACATTTCTGGGGTCAAGGATGAAAATTTGTCCAAATGGATAATTTGCTGACCTGACAAATAATGAGCTAGGTACTAAAATTAGAACTTCTTTGTCTTCCATTAAAATTAACATTTTTTGCCACCAAAATTATGCATGTATTCCAAAACCGTACTGCCCTTCCAAAGTGACCATTTCATGTCATGTAACCAAAAATTATACAGTCTGAAAACACTGGACTATGCTTGCAATGAGGAGAACTAGAATATATAATTTTTAAGATGTAAATTTATGGAATTTTCAGGCTAAAGACAGTCCAGGGAAGCATAGTTTGGAGAATTATGTCACTGAATGCATTATATCTAAACCTGGCTAGTAGCACACTACACCAAAACAAAGGGGTAGGGGTATTCAGAAATACCATTTCTTCTTTGTTGATTTAAAAAGTTGCCCTGAATGATTAGTACTATCCATTTTAATCAGTCAGGAATAGGTAAAACTGGGAAAAACAGTTCTGTGTAAATTCATAGGTTCACAGGTGCATACTAGATTAACAACTTCTAATGCTCTTAAAAGGGATGTGGTTGAAACAATAGTACTATGACAGATGTAACCACCAGCACATTGCTTTAAGGACCATTTTGACATAAATGCTTAGGAGCCCCCATAGTTATGCCAGAAGTAAATTAATAAATTAAATATAATACCTTATTTTAAGATGCTATGTGCCCAGAGCTTCTTATTGTAGGCTGAACAAACAGCATTCTAAATAAAATCAGGTGTTTAGCTGTAAGACTGTAATGGTACCCAGATGTAGGAAAAAATGGACATTTGTGTCAAAAAAATGCTGAGATTCTATTCGTTCTTGTAGGAATTACACAACAGAATTAAGAGAAAATCAACTAAATTACATTAAACTTCCTTCCTCAGGTGATGGCTCTGGAACCAGGTGTGGCAAGACATCAGGAAAACAGCTATGCCCCAGATGGGGTTGAAACACATATAAATATGTACATATATTGTTAGATATTCATGGAAGTTTAGGATTAAAATGTTTGTCATTGAATCAGCTCTAGTTATGGACTTGTAAGAAATCATAAGTGTACTTATAAAATCTTGTAAACTGCCAGTACCAATTTTAATTCTAAACTTCCTGCAATGTGACACCATCAGAAATAAAAATCATACACACTTTTCAGATGATGTCATTATGGCAAACAGCTAGAGATTATTTACTTTGATTATTTTGTATATCTTTACTATGAGTCATATGAATATAACACTAGCCTGAACAAAATATTGTACTGCACTTGTCAAATCTAACTATTTTTATTGATGGTTCATGAAATTCTGTAACACTAAATATTCCAGAAAATGAAAGAAAATGGTGACACTGCAACCAATGCTACAAGAGATGGGTTCAAAGGTCAGGCAGCAGATGATCATTTGGGATAATCCAGCATAACTGTGTTTTTCCCAGAGCACGTATCTTAGAAATGCAATGGTCAGACACCTATGATTTTATTGCAATTAACAGCCTAGCTCAAAAATTCCATACTGTATCCATGCATAGATAGCTTAACAAACCAAATTGTCTGTCTTTTATAATATTAACAGGACATCAAAGTTATTGTTATTTTTCTTTTGTCTTTTCCGGTTAGGGGTTGTCACAGCGGAACTCCAGTCCACTAATGATTAGCAGTTGATTTTTACGGTGCTGAGGTGCCAGCCCGATGTCCAACCTTCAACGAAGGCACACCCATTCATGCATGTCTTCCGAACGCCACTCGACCGCAGGGAGGACATGCAGACTCCACACAGAAAGCACTCCAGCTGAGAATCGAATGGGAGAACCTCTGGCTGTGAGGCGATAGGACATCAAAGTACACTAAGTAAATACCTCTTTAGAGCTATGTATTAAATGTGATGAGCAAAACCATAGTATTAGTTATGCCTTATTATTATGTATTTTGCTGCTGCACAGCACAACAAGGCTATATATGTGTCTATATCTATATCTATTTATATATATATATATATATATATGAAGGTTGTGCGTCTTGGCCGGCGGCTCTGCACGTGGAAGTCTATTGCAAGTCATTGGTGGACCAGAGTTCTGCTGTGGCTAGCCGGGAAAAGCCAAAAGACACAACACTATCATCGACCATTCAAGTTATGTATATACTCAGTATTTTATTCATCTGAGTTTTCATATGAGGCTAAGTTCTTTCTGTTAAGATATTTAGAAAAATATGCAAACTACATATAAATTTAACAGTTAATATCTATTTACTGTGCTGACCCTCTTAAAGAGCAATCTTGAGTGGATGGGGAGACAGAAAATTCGCCCTGGGGACAACTCCAGTGGCTCTACTCTACAGAGGCACTGGGAACTAAGGTTGTGTGGCACTGTCAGGGTAATGCTATGGCTAGGCTTTTAAAGGCCCCAGGGCTATTGGCCTAGTTCACACCAATGAATTAGTTGCCATTGTGTAAGCTTTAAGATGAAATCTTTAAAAACCGTGTACATAGCATGGTTTTG
This sequence comes from Protopterus annectens, assembly GCF_019279795.1. Lineage (NCBI taxonomy): Eukaryota > Metazoa > Chordata > Ceratodontiformes > Protopteridae > Protopterus > Protopterus annectens. The sequence goes on along the minus strand of NC_056727.1, from coordinate 286,850,408 downwards.
GAATTGATTCAAATATAAACCAGCAATATTTGATAACTCCTGACTTCTATAGGCAGCTGCACATGCACCTGGAGGTGTCACTTGGATGTAATTAAAGGAGCTTAGGGTGGATCCAGCAAATGTCCCTCAACCCCTGCCCCCAGCTCAAGACCTGTATACAGATGCTTTGGATACAGACTGGGAGCTGTGTTGGGCCCCCATACTGTACAAGGACAATGGTCTCATTAAGGCTTACATAAATGCAAGATGAAATTTTTGATCCTAGCTTTTAAGGCCTTTCTCAACCCAAGCTGGTTGAGGATCTACACATACATGACTTCTCTGGTATGTGAACAAGTGGGGGGCAGCATATGTGAACAAGAGAAGGGCAGCTAATCCCATCTCCTATGCAGATTAGCTTTACAGGTTAGGGATTTAGCCCTCCAATTCCAGATTCTCTAAGTCTGTTCCCTCCAGTCAGAACCCTGAGATATCTTAACCAGATCTGCAACAGGCCCACGAATGGATGCTTCACAGGGATGTTTCTGGGGTTGGGAGGGTGGCCTAATGGTTAAGGTGTTTGCCTTACAAACACAAAGTGCAGGGTTTGAGTCTTACAAGGGAAAATTGGCTAGGCTTAAAATGGCTCGCAACAGCAGTTAGCTTAGTACTAACATATATATATATATATATATATATATATATATATATATATATTTATATAAAAAATATGTATCTGGCAGACCAAACCAAACCAAACACTACCTACTTATAACACTCCCTGTCTACCCTCTGAACATTTACTCTCTATAGACATTCATTATCTCAACTGTAAATATTCTCTTTCTGGATTTTAAACATTTATTGTACTTTTGTTGCCTTTTACCATTTTTTGAAAATATTAATGATTGGACCTTATTATTTGGATGTTGGTGTTTTGATAGTTTTTCCAGTGTATGAGAATACTTAATAAATTGGGTGCTATTAGGAGTTTTTCTTCCCAGGACTCTGAATAGGGTTTTGCATGGCCCAGTAGCCAAAAAAAAAAAGCTTGCCTGTTAACATATTTGCAATATTCTTAGGGTCAGAGTGGGTATCACCATTAACTCAGTACAGACGAGTGCACCTCCAGGTATTTCGGCAGTTACCTCCTACTGACACCTCTAGGCATCAAAAATTGCTTGTTCGTATTTGCATTAATAATTTCAAAACCATGCTACATACAAAGTATCAGAATATTTCACCTTAAAACATATATGATAGCAAACAAATATATTGATATTAGACCTCTGTCTAATGCAGCTAAAAGATATTGAAAATTATTTGTATACTGCTTATTTGTATTGTAATCATTTTCATATTTTCCTAAATATCTCAACATTCAGGTAGCACAGATGGAACTGCATTGCCTCATATAAAAGCTCAGAACTGTATGAATAAATCCTGCTGGCATTATGTGCATTGCTTGAATGGTTACTGGTATATCATAACATGTTTATACAACATTACAAAAGTAATATTTTCTGCCTTTATTTTGGCTTATAAAATAAAGTTTAAAGCATCAAAATGAATGAATGTCAGTAATGCAAAGATTAATTTATTTTGAATAGTTTGACATTTATAGTTTTATGGTAACACTTATGGTTTCAGAGGTATGAATATTTGTTTGAACTGTAAGGTGATAACTTTATTTTTTAAAGGGTCAAGCCACACCCACTGGGAGTTAAAAGTCCACACCCAAGAGTTGTAATGGAGGGAATTTGTTAAACATAAGCTCAATTCCCTGCTGAGTATTGTTTCATAGGTTCTTGATGTAGTTAAAGGATGCTTTGTGGTTATAGTTGTCCTTGGATGCTGTAACAATTTTTATGTCATATTTTGCCTTGTAGATTTTGATCATTCACCTTAGTTATTTGTTTACCCTTTTGAGGTGACTTTTAGTGTAAGGAGATTTAATTTCTTTTAGGGATAACTTTTCAAGTGTGCGCTCAAGTGCGTCTGTGTTTGTGTAGGGGGGATCCTCCCCAGGAACCTATTTCTAAACTTGGCATTGTATTTGTTGTGGTGGAGACAGATGCCTCTATACAGAAATTTAGGTAAGAGTAGTAGAAAGTGGTATAATTGGAAGCTTTAGCTCCGGGCCTTTCTTGTGGTCCAGAGCACTTAAATCTTATTAGGTCATTCATAGTTTTAAGAAATTAGCCTTGAGAATCCCCAGAGGAAAGTAGGGATTGAACATGACTGGGACTGGCTTGTTAAGGTGAATATTATGGCACAGTGGTCTGATTTACCAATTGGAGGGTAAAAGCTGGTGTGGAACATGCTAGAATTATATCAGTAAAGAACAAATTATGTAGATTTGTGTTTCTAGTAAGGATATGTTCAAGAGAGTTTGCTCTGAAGTCCAGGAATAATTGTGCATACTCATTGCTTGCAGTGTATGTTTGCCAGTTTTTGGATGAGCAATTAAAATCAACTATGGATTGTGTTACATTCAAAAGATAGGGATTATAGTTCAGTGAGCTAGGCATCATTGACTGCTGGGGTCATGGGGGGGTCGGTAGTTAGCAATGATATGGTAAGTAGACTTGTTTATAGATAACCAGAATATGCTGAAGTTCCAGGCTATTGCCTTGTTTCATTAAGGTGGTAAAAGTGGGAGGAGAATACACAACAGTGAAATGCTGTTACTCAGCATAACATCCTGTAGTTAATCTCTGAAGATGTGTTTTGGTTTAAGTTGTGCTTCAGCCATTAGAGTGGATTTGTTTATTAAGGAGTAACTTCCAGTCCTGCTTGGTAATAAAGCATGTAGTCTTTACTTCTCGGAGTCAAAGATTGCCTTTGCAACAATTGTTTTATAATATAATGTGTTATTTCCATACAGGCTTTCTTATATATAACCTTGTGCTGTTCTTAACTTTTTTGTTTTGATACTTTTCCATTAACGGGTCAGCAGGCAAAATATGTGGTTGATGTCAAGTCATTGCTTTGTCAAAGTTAGAAAAAATGAAGTAATTATTGCATTTCTAAAGTTAGAAAGTTCCTTGAATAACAAGTTTTGTATTTTGTATTAGTATGCATTTTCTAAAGGTTATGAAGACTGAAGCTCAAATGTCTGTCATCATTTAGTTATTTAAATCCTCAAGGATTTACCTGAAAAAACACAATTTTTAGGATGAACACACCAAAAACATGAGGACTGAAGTCTGAAGCTGAAATGCCTGTCATCATTTAATTATTTAAACCCTGAAGGATTTACTCCAAAACCACAATTTTTATGATGAATACACCAAAAACATGAGGCAAAACCTAGACGGTTGAGAGGCTTCAACTAGAAAATTCGTAGCATGAAAAACATGCTATTTTACTTATTGAAAAGTAATTGTAATGAGTTAATAAGATTCAGTTCTATTTAACATGGATATCGGTTACCCCTTCAGTGAGGGACATGAAGTTTAAAAACCCCAAAAGATGAACAGTCCTTGTAATGATGTACGTTTGAGAGGTATGGTCACCAGGCTGTATTTCTAAGGGGCAGTGAGTAGACACATGCCATGGCCTTAACCTCCTTATTGTTCCTTGAGTTGTGCCTAATATTTTTGACCCATCTGAGGTGATTTTTTTTTCTTCTCTGATAAATCACTGAGGATTTACACACCACAGCTCTCAACTAATTAGGTACAAATCCAACAATAATCAGGAACACTATTAAAATATTAGTTACTTTTCCTTCTATATTTCTTGGCATGACTGCTGCCCCATAACAGAAAAGCACTTTTGTTTTATATCTGTTGTAACCAACATCTACTTTGTACATTTCTGGGGTCAAGGATGAAAATTTGTCCAAATGGATAATTTGCTGACCTGACAAATAATGAGCTAGGTACTAAAATTAGAACTTCTTTGTCTTCCATTAAAATTAACATTTTTTACCACCAAAATTATGTATGTATTCCAAAATCATACTGCCCTTCCAAAGTGACCATTTCATGTCATATAACAAAAAATTATACAGTCTGAAAACACTGGACTATGCTTGCAATGAGGAGAACTAGAATATATAATTTTTAAGATGTAAATTTATGGAATTTTCAGGCTAAAGACAGTCCAGGGAAGCATAGTTTGGAGAATTATGTCACTGAATGCATTATATCTAAACCTGGCTAGTAGCACACTACACCAAAACAAAGGGGTAGGGGTATTCAGAAATACCATTTCTTCTTTGTTGATTTAAAAAGCTGCCCTGAATGATTAGTACTATCCATTTTAATCAGTCAGGAATAGGTAAAACTGGGAAAAACAGTTCTGTGTAAATTCATCGGTTCACAGGTGCATACTAGATTAACAACTTCTAATGCTCTTAAAAGGGATGTGGTTGAAACAATAGTACTATGACAGATGTAACCACCAGCACATTGCTTTAAGGACCATTTTGACATAAATACTTAGGTGCCCCCAGAGTTATGCTAGAAGTAAATTAATAAATTAAATATAATACCTTATTTTAAGATGCTATGTGCCCAGAGCTTCTTATTGTAGGCTGAACAAACAGCATTCTAAATAAAATCAGGTGTTTAGCTGTAAGACTGTAATGGTACCCAGATGTAGGAAAAAATGGACATTTGTGTCAAAAAATGCTGAGATTCTATTCGTTCTTGTAGGAATTACACAACAGAATTAAGAGAAAATCAACTAAATTACATTAAACTTCCTTCCTCAGTTGATGGCTCTGGAACCAGGTGTGGCAAGACATCAGGAAAACAGCTATGCACCATATGGGGTTGAAACACATATAAATATGTACATATATTGTTAGATATTCATGGAAGTTTAGGATTAAAATGTTTGTCATTGAATCAGCTCTAGTTATGGACTTGTAAGAAATCATAAGTGTACTTATAAAATCTTGTAAACTGCCAGTACCAATTTTAATTCTAAACTTCCTGCAATGTGACACCATCAGAAATAAAAATCATACACACTTTTCAGATGATGTCATTATGGCAAACAGCTAGAGATTATTTACTTTGATTATTTTGTATATCTTTACTATGAGTCATATGAATATAACACTAGCTTGAACAAAATATTGTACTGCACTTGTCAAATCTAACTATTTTTATTGATGGTTCATGAAATTCTGTAACACTAAATATTCCAGAAAATGAAAGAAAATGGTGACACTGCAACCAATGCTACAAGAGATGGGTTCAAAGGTCAGGCAGCAGATGATCATTTGGGATAATCCAGCATAACTGTGTTTTTCCCAGAGCACGTATCTTAGAAATGCAATGGTCAGACACCTATGATTTTATTGCAATTAACAGCCTAGCTCAAAATTTCCATACTGTATCCATGCATAGATAGCTTAACAAACCAAATTGTCTGTCTTTTATAATATTAACAGGACATCAAAGTTATTGTTATTTTTCTTTCGTCTTTTCCCGGTTAGGGGTTGTCACAGCGGAACTCCAGTCCACTAATGATTAGCAGTTGATTTTTACGGTGCTGAGGTGCCAGCCCGATGTCCAACCTTCAACGAAGGCACACCCATTCACGCATGTCTTCTGAACGCCACTCGACCGCAGGGAGGACATGCAGACTCCACACAGAAAGCACTCCAGCTGAGAATCGAATGGGAGAACCTCTGGCTGTGAGGCGATAGGACATCAAAGTACACTAAGTAAATACCTCTTTAGAGCTATGTATTAAATGTGATGAGCAAAACCATAGTATTAGTTATGCCTTATTATTATGTATTTTGCTGCTGCACAGCACAACAAGGCTATATATGTGTCTATATCTATATCTATTTATATATATATATATATGAAGGTTGTGCGTCTTGGCCGGTGGCTCTGCACGTGGAAGTCTACTGCAAGTCATTGGTGGACCAGAGTTCTGCTGTGGCTAGCCGGGAAAAGCCAAAAGACACAACACTATCATCGACCATTCAAGTTATGTATATACTCAGTATTTTATTCATCTGAGTTTTCATATGAGGCTAAGTTCTATCTGTTAAGATATTTAGAAAAATATGCAAACTACATATAAATTTAACAGTTAATATCTATTTACCGTGCTGACCCTCTTAAAGTGCAATCTTGAGTGGATGGGGAGACAGAAAATTCACCCTGGGGACAACTCCAGTGGCTCTACTCTACAGAGGCACTGGGAACTAAGGTTGTGTGGCACTGTCAGGGTAATGCCATGGCTAGGCTTTTAAAGGCCCCAGGGTTATTGGCCTAGTTCACACCAATGAATTAGTTGCCATTGTGTAAGCTTTAAGATGAAATCTTTAAAAACCGTGTACATAGCATTGTTTTTGGAATTGATTCAAATATAAACCAGCAATATTTGATAACTCCTGACTTCTATAGGCAGCTGCACATGCACCTGGAGGTGTCACTTGGATGTAATTAAAGGAGCTTAGGGTGGATCCAGCAAATGTCCCTCAACCCCTGCCCCCAGCTCAAGACCTGTATACAGATGCTTTGGATACAGACTGGGAGCTGTGTTGGGCCCCCATACTGTACAAGGACAATGGTCTCATTAAGGCTTACATAAATGCAAGATGAAATTTTTGATCCTAGCTTTTAAGGCCTTTCTCAACCCAAGCTGGTTGAGGATCTACACATACATGACTTCTCTGGTATGTGAACAAGTGGGGGGCAGCATATGTGAACAAGCGAAGGGCAGCTAATCCCATCTCCTATGCAGATTAGCTTTACAGGTTATGGATTTAGCCCTCCAATTCCAGATTCTCTAAATCTGTTCCCTCCAGTCAGAACCCTGAGATATCTTAACCAGATCTGCAACAGGCCCACGAATAGATGCTTCACAGGGATGCTTCTGGGGTTGGGAGGGTGGCCTAATGATTAAGGTGTTTGCCTTACAAACACAAAGTGCAGGGTTTGAGTCTCACAAGGGATAATTGGCTAGGCTTAAAATGGCTTGCAAGAGTAGTTAGCTTAGTACTAACCTATGAACCTATATATATATATATATATATATATATATATATATTTATATAAAAAATATGTATCTGGCAGACCAAACCAAACCAAACACTACCTACATATAACACTCCCTGTCTACCCTCTGAACATTTACTCTCTATAGACATTCATTATCTCAACTGTAAATATTCTCTTTCTAGATTTTAAACATTTATTGTACTTTTGTTGCTTTTTACCATATTTTGAAAATATTAATGATTGGACCTTATTATTTGGATGTTGGTGTCTTGATAGTTTTTCCAGTGTATGAGAATATTTAATAAATTGGGTGCTATTAGGAGTTTTTCATCCCAGGACTCTGAATAGGGTTTTGCATGGCCCAGTAGCCAAAGGAAAAAAATAAAATAAAATAAATATATATATATATATATATATATATATATATATATATATATATATATATATATATATATATATATATATATGAAAATTCAAACCCCAAGGAGCCGTATATCAATCCAAACACAAACGGAGCTGTCGTCAACTCTCAGAGACTTGATACAAGTGCAGACACTGGCAAAACTGCTGTTGATCAAAGTAAACACTTCATAAAACCTCAAAGTAATTTGTGGTCCTCAATTAAATGGTGAACAGTAAAGTCATTTGTTCGCTGGTCGAAACTCCAATACCAAGGTCACAGATAACACAAAATAACTATGTAAAAAACAGATTTAATGAGTGAGCGCTTTCACGGCAAATAACGCCGCTTCATCAGACAAACAGTTCAAGACTGAACAGCAAGAATTTAAATTACATAGAATCTCGTCATCAACCAATGAGGAGACGAATCTCCCTTTAAAGTGCTACAGCTTATAATCACAATAAATCTTCACTTTAATGCAAAATATCACATTTATATGTTAAAATTATAAGATCTTTAAAATCTTTAAAATACTTATAAACCTGATAGAACAATATACAAAAACATAACCACATAAGCGCTAGCCTCACAATTAGAACATGCAACAAAGATGGTGGTTCTTTGTGCGTGTATATAAAACACAAAACACACATGTAATGTAATATACACTATGTACATCCAATGAACCCTACTCCTACCAAGTGCTGCTTTGCTGATAAGCAAAAATAAAAATGTATAAAAATATAAAATGAATAGATAAACAATGCTATTTAAAACTCAGTCCTATACACTATAATGTGAAGGCGACTATAGCTGATTCATATATATTGAAAATCTAGATTGTATAAACTCTATATATGAATGAAGCACACAAGAGAGATAAAGAACGGTGCTATCAGAAGTGTCTAACTACAAACATAGAATGTGCAAAAGGCTAGTGCCTGTGTCATGAGCTGGATGCGCACAACAGAAAATAAAAATTGAGAATGCTGTAAATAACAAAGATGTCCAACTACAAGCATGATATGTAAAAAACTATCGCCTGAGTCTTCTGCTTTTTAAGTGTGGTTTTAAAGAGACTACTTCATTTAGACCCCTCCCTCTGTGTGCTCCTAACCTTAGTATCCAACTGAGTTCAGCTTCTTCCGTGATGTTAGTAACATCTCCTAACCTATTCAATAGCTTCTGTTGATATAGCACTTGGAATAAAAAAGTGTGTAGTGCTCCAGTCTTCAAAGTGTGCTTTGCCAGAGCACTACATTCATCTTGCCTTGCTAGGCAATAATTGTGATCCCTGATCCGCTCTCTCAGTGACCTGTCCGTCTTTCCTATGTAAAAACAAAAACATTGCACACAATGTGCAACGTAAACAATGTGTCTACTATTGCATTGGGAATCTACCCTGATATCCCATAACCTGCCAGTGTCCGGATGTTTGAAAAAATGGGATTCATCTATATATGGACACTGGGGACATTCACCACACCTACTGGTTCGTTGGAGCCCCGTAGTAGGTAATGTACCAGGAACCCGGTGGTTCTCACTATGACATAAAAGTTGCTTCAGACATTGCATATTGCTGAACGTAAAATTGGGTTCAATGCCCACTATATGTTTCACCTGATCATCAGTAATTAAAATATTCCAATTTCTAGCTACTGCCTGCATAACACAATGAACATTATTTCCATACGGTATCACGAAGGACTCATGCCGAGGTCGGTAAGATCTACTCCCGATATGCCTAGTGTGTTCGGAGAAAAAAGGTTGAGCTCTGCTAGCCCTAATATGGTCAATGTTAGAATAAACCTTTCTAATTTCATTTGGGTGGTACCCACGGCTAACTAGACCTTCCTCGAGTTGCGTCAATTCAGTATCAAATAGCTCTTCTGTACTTGCATGGCCCAGTAGCCAAAGGAAAAAAAAATATATATATATATATATATATATATATATATACATACACTAATCACAGGTTATTTACAATGACTATGGCAGTATGAAAGCTTCTGCAAGGAAACACCCACTTTTGTAAAATGCCTAAAAAAAGAAAAATAATGGTGTAGGCATGAGGGAATTACTATGTTGCAATGTAAAGGTTTGATTCAATTCTGACTTTTTTGGAAGTTATGGACTAGAGTGGCTGTCCACATTCCTGCTCAAACCAAAAACATGCAATTAAGACAAGCAGCACTGAGTGCATCTCTTCATAATGATTTTTCAAAATATAAGGGTGGTTTATATATTGCCTATAGGGGTACCCTTATGTGGACACCCTGATGGTTTCATTTTAAAGTGTGAAAGGGGAAGATAGGAAAACTGGAAAATGATGAGACAGAACATAATGGACACAGAAAAGGAAGACATCAAGAGGGTTGTCCTTGAGGAGGTGGGAGAGGGGGGTTTTATGCTTTTGATGTTATTTTTTTTTTCAAATAATTTTTCTAGAAGTTTGGGAAGGTAGTAGAGTAAAGGGTGTAGGAAAGAGAGTATTAGGGAAGGAGGGAGGGGAAGTTGAGATGTAGCTGGTCACACCACAGTTCAGAGGACCTGAAATTTTCCACTGCCCGAAGGTTGTGCAGTGGAAGACCTTGATGTTGAGGGGGTAGAAGCCTGCAGTGGCTCATTGGTCAGAGATGACCAGGGCAGCTAGTCATATATCAGCTGTAGAAGATCTTCCATAGGCCAAAGTTGCCTTTCCACTGCCCTCTCTACCACAGCCGCTGCCAAGTCCTGGTGCTTGTGGCTTAATGGGCTACACTGCATCTGGGTGCCACTGCACTGACCCCAAGATATCTTTGGTGGTCAGAGGGTCAGTCTTCCCTAACCTGGGAGGTATGTGGTTGGCCTGCTCTTGGTGTTTCTGGATTTGTGCAAAAATAAACATAAATGAGATAGAAAGGAAAAAAAGAAATGCAAAGTAATGTCTAATTACAATAAGAAAAAGAGAGAGGGAAGGCAAAGAGAGAAACACAGAAAATGGAGACAATAAATTCACGTATAATTTCATGTGACTTCAGTATATACTTTATCAACATTGCTTACTTAGAATTTAATTAAGTAGATGTAAGATATGAAATGGTACTGCATTTTTATACAGGGAAAATGTTCTGGTATGATATCTGCAAATTACTCACCCTGCTAACCTGCAAGATACTGCTGCCTTCTCTGGCATCCAGTCATGGTAAGTTTATACCCCTCAACAGCTGTAATGACAAGTATTGCTAAACAACTATGTACATCAATGAAGACATCAACACACACACATACACATGCATGCATGCACACACACACACACACACACACACACACACACACACACACACACACACACACACACACACACACACACACACACACACACACACACACACACACACACACACACACACAATGGTCTCGAAGAAGAGCTGACACAGACAAATAACTGGTGTCAGATCCATGGACTAAAAACTAAATGCCAATAAATGCATAATAGTATCCTTTGGGAAGTCATCCACCCCTGGTAACTATCATACTGATGGCACACCTTCAGTGGAATAGTCAGGGACCTGGGGATACATGTAGAAAAGTAAGCTAGCCTTTAACCATCATGTGTCTATGGTAGTGAGGAAATCCCTCTATATTGTGCAACTTATAAACAAAGGTGTATCATTTAAGTCCATGGAGGTTATTGTTCCACTGTATTCGGTGTTCAGCAGACCTATCATTGAGTACAATGCCTCCCTTCATACATATCTAACCAACACATCCAAAAATTGGAACGTTCAAAGAGGTTCCTCACTAAAAGAATACAGGGCATAAATAACATGCCCTCTGCAGACTGCCTCAAAGCCCTATCCCTGAATTTTGTCTCTTGCAGGGTGTTGAGCGGAAATCTATGTCTGGTGTAGAAGACATCATCAGACCCCATTCTGATAGATATCTTGCATATCCAGGAAACAAACAGTACTAAAGTTACTCATTCTAAAGGCTTAAACCCTGCCTGTGAGACATATAGGACCTGCTGGAGAGACTGTCATGTATCCCAAAGACTACTCCTTCTCTGGAACAGGCCTCCTATTCATGTGAAGCAGAGTTCCTCCCTAACCTGATTCAAGTGCAGTTTGGATAATTGGATGGAGAACAAGACATTCATCCCTGATTTGGCACCTGTGTCTCTAACGGAAATAATAAATTGTTCATCTCCCAGGCATCTGCTTACACTTACCAAGGGTACCAGAACTTGTCAGAGATTTTGGGGTGCATGGCTAAGCTTAAAAAGGCCCCAGTGGTTGTTGGCTTAGTACACACCTATGAAACTATGAACCTATGAAGAAATTACTATACATCTCTGTCTCTGGCTGCTGCTTCTGATGCTCTACCTCTAATTGTTAAGGAAAGTCTGAGTGGCACCACTTCAGGTCATCACAGGAATGACTGCACTGCTGTCCAGAATGCTGGATGGCTGCTGCTCTAAACACAACCTGAGTGAGGTCATATGACCACAAACGGGATATCAGAGTGGCACAACAGGTGCTCCTTATAATTCTTGTGCAAGGAAAGAATAAAAACATCCATCTTTTCTTGACATACCAAGCTGGAGTCCTGCATGTTACAGATGCTGAGGCAACCATGGCCACACAGTCAATCAAATCAAGAAGCAATAACTTGGACATGGATACCTGAGTACATGTTCATGAATGTGCATCTATATGCTACACTAGCTGTAGATCAATATGTATGTACAGCTTTAAGAAGCTCTCTAGGGGCTTGCCCAAGTGTATAAATACTGAGCAGGTGTGAGCCTCACTGCCATTTTGCAGTTAGCTGTTAAGATGTAAGCATGTATTTCTGTGTAGTCTGTCTGTTAGTTCATTTATATTTTGTAATGCTGATATCCATCCTGATGTGTTTCTATGTAATAATGCATATAAACAAACTACTCCACCTGTTCGTCATCTATACTAGAGAGGGACGAGCGACGTGGTGCCAGAATGGGATCCAGATTCAAGGGCCTCTTGGTCACTCAGTTAAGATTGGAAGAATATACAGGAGTGAATCATCGCTATTGCAGGTATAACTCGCAAAACAGGACAGAAACAAATTTCAGGAATTAAAACTTGCTCAAACTATTTCTTATTCTCAAAATATGAAATGAGACATCCAGAATGGTCTAAATGAATTTCTAAGTAACAGAAATATTCAAAATTATGACATATTAACAGAAATATTTGAAATAACTACAGAAAATGTTTGAAATAAAGTCTAAATCACACAAAATTAATAAAATAAAGGAAACAACCACATTTTTTTGCTAAGCACAACTTTTTTGCATTAATCAAAGCTATTTGGGTTGTCTGAAGTGTATGAAGTGATTGCATATTTGTGTATTATTACAGTACAGTTATTTCTCAAAATACAGCCATTTCAGAGCATATTTCACAAAGTACAGTATTTCAATGAGTTTATTGTGCATTTGAATGTTATTATAGGCACATTTAGCAGCTTGTTCTTATATAATTACAAGGGCCATATTTTTCAATGTGTTTGAGCATAATTTGCTGGCATGGCAGAAGGATTTCATTGACCAGCTCCACTTGTGTTTGACAATAATATTGCAGAGAACTGGAGAGTGTTTGAGCAAGAGTATGATATTTTTATACAGGCTGCATTTTCTGATAAAGATGACCATACAAAGGCATTTATTCTGATTAATTTAGCTGGTTCAGAAGCCATAGAAAGGGAATATTCATTTGTGTATGCACCTGCTGCTGTCTTTGTAGGAGAGGAGGAAAACCATCATATAGTTGTACTGGCTGAGTCAATGGAGGACCTCGAGTGCTTAAAATGTAAATTTAGAGAAATATGCAACCCCCAAATGAATGTTACAATGGAGCGGCACTTATTTTACACAAGAGATCAAAAGCCTGGTGAACCTTTAGCAGCATATATAACTGATTTGAGAAACAAGGCTAAAACTTGCAGATCTGGTAATTTAATGGATGAGTTGATAAAAGACAGACTTGTGTGTGTTATTAAAGATGGTGCTGTGAGAAAGATATTGCTCCATGACAGGGATTTAACTTTGAATAAGGCCATTGAGATTTGTCAGATATATGAGCTTACAGAAAAGCACACAAATATGCTTACAAGTGAGAGATACATGCTTCCAATAACTTCTAAAGCCAATGCTGATAGTATGCAGAATGTGGTTAAAGGAAACAGGCTCAAGCTCATGGCAGTAACTATAAACTCTTCAACAGTCACTGGGAAACCTTGTAGCTTTCTAGCAAATTCCATAGCACACACAGTCTCAGTGAAGCATAAGAGTGAGTCAGCAAACTCAAAGAATGGGCCCCCTCCCAGTTTTATAGCCAAGTGTCATAATTGTGGAGGAAGTCATGAGCTTAAAAGAGAAAAATGTTTAGCTTGAGCTTAAAGGAGAAAAAATGTTTAGCTTTTGGTCAGCAATGTCACAAATGCAATAAGTGGAATCATTTCAAAAGGTTTTGTAAATCAAAAGGGACATGCTCTTTTATTAAAAGGGAACATTCCAAGAAACACATTGATCAGTTAGAAAGCTGTGACCCTACATTTTATGTTGATGGTGTGTCTGTGCTTAATGAAGCAGTCAATGCAGTAGATTTATGGACAAAGAATGAAGTATTTTGTACAGTTCGGATAAATGGGTACCCATAGTGCTCAAAGTTGACACATGTTCAAAGTGCAATGTTATGTCTGCAGAAACATTTGCTAGAATGTGTGCTGGTGAGAAGCTTGATTTAGCAAAGTCTGTGAAGCTTGTTTATAGTGGTGAAGAAATTCAAACTGAAGGCTCAGCAGTACTTTCATGTTACTCTGCTGGTAGAAGCTACAGCTTTTTATTTTATGTGGTCAAAAGGCACGTCCAGTCATTATTAGGGCTCAGAGACAGTTTGGAAATGGGACTATCATTTAATAAGGAACTCCTTCATGTTAATTTGAAAGACCACTGTTATAATTTCGCCCAGTATATTTTCTCTACCTATGCTGATCTTTTCAAAGACAAACTAGGTAAGCTTCCAGTTGTGTACTCCATAAAGTTAGACCCAGATGTCAGCCCAGTTATCAGGGCAGCCCAGAAAGTTCCAGTAGCTATGCAGGACAGTGTCAGAGCTGAGCTAGATAAAATGGTAAAATGTAATTTGTCCAGTTGATGAACCAACTGAATGGGTATCTTCCATGGTGGTAGCTCATAAGAAAAGCTCAGATGATATCAGAATATCTATTGATCCACGAGATTTGAACAAAGTACTGAAAAGACTTCATCATCCAATATGTACAGTCGAAGATGTTGTAGCTCTGATGACAAATGCCACTGTTTTTTCTGTCTTAGATGCAAAAAGTTCATTTTGACAAATTTTGCTTGACAAGAAATCCTCATTGCTTACTACATTCAGTACTCCTTTTGGCAGGTACAGATTTTTGAGAATGCCATTTGGGATAAATTCTGCCAGTGAAGTCTTTCAACATGCAAAGGAGCAAAATTTTTTTCTGGATATCCTTGTGCTATTATAGTAGATGATATTCTAGTAAGAGGTAATGGTGAAGCTGAGCATGACAGAAACCTCAAGAAAGTTCTGGAAAGAGCACATCAAGTGAATCTTAAGCTGAATCCTCAGAAGTACAAGTTCAGGTTATGAGAAGTTATGTATTGGTCATTTGTTTACTAGTTCAGGCTTACAACCAGATCCTTTCAAGCAAACAGCGATTCTTGAGATGCCAGCTCCAATGTTCAAGCCCTACAACATTTTCTTGACATGGTTAACTATCTAGGCAAGTTCATTCCAGACTTGAGGCAACTAACAGCACTGCTTAGAGAGCTGACATGTAAAAATGTATCCTGGTCATGGTTGGAACAACACCAAAAAGCATTTGATGTCCTGAAACAGAATTGCCAGTCCACCAACTCTCAGATACTATTATGTTCACAAACCAGTTACTCTTTCCTGTGATGCTTTGAAACTTGGTCTTGGTGCAGTCATTCTTCAAGAGGGTCAACCTGTTGCCTCTGCATCCAGATCTCTAACCCAAACTGATATGCAGCATGCTGAGATAGAGAAAGAGCTCTTGGCAATTGTGTTTGCATGTTTGAAGTTCCATTATTATATTTATGGTAGCCTATTCAGATCAAAACAGACCACCAACCTCTAGTCACTATTTTGAAAAGCCTATACACACAGCTCCAGCCAGATTACAATGTATGATGCTGAGACTGAAGAAGTATAATTTCAATCTTGTCTACCCAAAAGGCAAACTTCTTTATCTTGCTGATACTTGCCAGATCACTCAGAAACACCACTAAACAGCATGAAAATGAGAAACTTGATTTTGAAGTCATGGAAGTGAGAAATCTTTCTTCCACATGTCTGAATGAGCTTAGAAATCATGCAGCCTCAGATCCTGTTTTACAGAAGCTCAACCACTTTATCAGTCGAGGATGTCTGTCAAAGCAATCTAGTTTACCTCAAGAAGTGCAACCTTATTTTCTGTACAGAGATGAGATTTTGTCTGACAATGGTATCATCATGAAAGGTCCAAAAGTCATTGTTCCAAAGTCCTTGCAACAAGAGTATATTACTATCTTGCATCATGGCCACACAGGATTCTACTAAAAGGAGAGCAAGAGGACTAGTATTTTGGCCTTCTATGTCACAGGACAGTGAGAGAGTACTTTCATCTTAATCTGTATGTAATAGTACAAAGCCTCATCAAAAGAAAGGAACCACTTCAACTAAACCAGATTCTTGAACTACCTTGGTCGACAGTAGCCACTGACATTTTTGCATGGAATGGTCAATATTACTTGGTGTTAGTAGACTGTTATGCCAATTGGTTCGAGATTGACCCACTTCCTAACCTAGCATCTAGCACTGTCATTACTAAGATGAAGCGTCATTTTGCAGTCCATGGTAGTTCACAGAAATTTATTTCTGACAATGGCACACAGTTTACTAGCCAGCAATTCAAAGGATTTGCTGAAGAGTGGGACTTTATCCATATTACAAGTATTTCTGAGTACCCACAGTCTAATGGTTTGGCAGAACATGCAGTTCAAAGTGCGAAACAATTACTAGGGAAGCTGAGGTGAGATAATAGTAATGTTTTCCTGAATCTCTTGAATCTCAGAAATATTCCTCATAATAAACATATTGGTTCACCTGCCCAGAGACTTCTGTTGAGACAAACCAGAACTACATTACCAGTCAGCAGTAGTTCATTGGTTCCAAGTGCTAAGAATAACAGATCAGTGAAAGCCCATCTGTTAAAGAAATGCCTATCCCAGAAGTCTTATTACAATAAATCCAGCAAACTGCTCAGTCCATTACATGAAGGAGAGGCAGTGTGAATGCAAATGTGCAAAGGTTATGATCGGATTGGAGTTGTGAAGAGTATTTGTCCAGAGCCGAGATCATACATTGTGGAATCACAAGGAGTACAGTTAAGGTGGAACTGGAAACATTTGATGCCGGTGTCCAAGCCTGTACCACAGCACTTAGCCTCTTTATCTCAGAGTGAGTTATCCAGTGTTACAGTTCCAGATGACATTCCAGTAAATATCCCTGTTCCTGAGATAAATCCCAAAGTTCCTGATATGAGTTGTTCACAAAAGACTGTCCCTATTGCTAAACCCAGTTCTGAATACTATTTTACTAGATCAGGTCACATTTCCAGACCATGTTACAGATACATGGTAACTTGGATATGAACATTGTGCTTGTTTCTAATGTCTACATTACTGCATGTCTTATTCCAATGTCATTTCATTGAGGGCAATCTATTTAAGAGGGAGGGTGTAGAACAATATGTATGTACAGCTTTAAGAAGCTTTCTAGGGACTTGCACAAGTGTATAAATACTGAGCACACGTGAGCCTGACTGCCATTTTGTAGTAAGCTGTTGAGATGTAAGCATGTATGTCTGTGTAGTCTGCCTGTTAATCAGTTCATTTATATTTTGTAATGTTGCTATCCATCCTGATGTGTTTCTATGTAATAAAGCATATAAATGAACTACCCCACCTGTTTGTCATCTATACTACATAGGGACGAGTGACACTAGCTATCCCACCAAGTGGTTGGGTAGTTTTTGCATGGCACATGCAGAAAGAGGTTAATACTGCCACAAGCCTTATAAGGGACTCAAAGACAGTCATTGCTATGTAGAGTGATTTGTACTAACTGGTGCATGTTATTATAGTATAAAGCATTTTTGCCGTGTTAATAATGGATATAATGAGATGGAGTTAGTCATTATTTGCAGATGTAAGGTGGAATAGGCTGGTCATGCAAATACTGCACAACTGTACTGTCCAGGGAATAAGATTGCGTATTGTGTTGTTGTAGGTGTACCTGTCTGCTGTACAAGGTTAAGGACAGCCATGAATATTAAGGGTACTTATTTCATAAACACACTGGTAGGAAAACAAGCAGCATACATATTAAATTATTGGGCATTAAAGGTATACATTTGGCTATATATGCATTTTGTAAGGTACACAATATATACTGCATCAGGCATGTGTATGCCTATTTGTAGAAAAATGTTGAGGTCAGCAATGACTGTACTGAGTATGGCAGCATATACATTTACTTTATGACATGTTCTTTTCAGATATACAAGCACTGTAGTGGATCACAAGGGAAGCAAAGGCCTGAGAAATTTAGTGGTCCAGAAAAGGATATGTTCCTGCTGATCTTTCACATGCATGGCATGTACCTCCTTGCCAGATGAGATGTTTTGCAGCAGGCCAGGGACCTAATACTGTATTACCTGGTGCATGATGTCAGTGCTAAGGTGGCCATAAGAGGTCACCCTAAGAAGTTTGGAAAGCAACAATGAAGTTTGATATGCTAAGAGCAAGGCATATAAAATTGCTGAGCACAGGGCCACCACAGTGGTGGACCTTCAACAGGAAAGCAGTTATCAAAAGTAGAGGAATTTATACTGACTCTTTCAAGCCTAAAAGAAAAACCTGTCATTCTGGATGGTGGTCTGGATCTGGGTTTTGGCCTTGCACAATCCATCCATGTCTCTACTTTACAGGACTAAGCCAAGGAGGTGGCCAAAGAGGATCCATATACTCAAAGGCAGGGGGAATCCTTATAATGGGATAAAGGACTGTTGTACAGGAACTGGAACCCTGAAAGAGAGCTACAGAGAGAAGCAATACTGCAACTGGTAATATCCAGGGTCAGAGCCCGTGATATTCTTTTTGCAGGCCATATGAACATAACGTACACTAAAAGAAGGCTTATGTAGAATTTTTATTAGCCTGGGATTGCATGAGATGTAACAAGGTGTTGCAGGACCTATGAGTAGTGTCAGAAGGTTGAGAAGACTGGAGCTAAAGCAAAGACAGCTTTAAAGCCTTTTCCATTATTGAGGAATAACTTTTGAGGGCAGTATGGATATTGCGGGATCTTTGAGTACCCCAAGTTCCTCAGGTAACAAATATATCCTGGTAGTGGTGGATTATGTCACTAGGTATCCATAAGCAGTGGCCTTGTCTTCCATTGAAGTAGAGAAGGTAGTAAATGCTTTGCTAGACATTTTCAGCAGATTAGGTTTTCATAGGAAATACTGATGGGTAGAAGTGCTAACTTCAGGTCAGATCTGCTAGCATGTATCTAGAAGCACTTTGTGGTAAAACACTGAAATACTACCCACTACCATCCAAAGACAATAGGTCTGGTGGAGAGGTTTAACTGTACTGAACACCATATTGAGAGCATTTGCATACTGGGTGAAGATGGAATGAGAGAAGTATCTACCCCATATTCTCTCTGCATACAGGGAGGTATCCCAAGAATCTACAGGCTTTTCACCATTTGAGCTACTATGTGTTTACAGTGTAATGGGGATCTTGGATTTAATTTGTGATGATTGAAAGAGTAAGCATGATCCCTACTAGAAGTTTGTTGTGTTGTGTCCTAAATCACAGGACTCAGCTTAAGGAGCTCATGGTGATGGTTTATGAGCACTTAGCACAGGTAAAACAGTAGCAAAAGGTCAGGTATGGTAAGGCAGTCAGAGCTAGAGAGTATTCTGTAGGACAACAGGTGATGATACTTATTCCTGTAAGATAAAATCAGCTGAAGGTAGCCTGGGAGTATCCTTTCACTATTATAAAAAAGTGAGTGATGTTAGCTACACTGCTGAGTTACCAGACAGAAGGCAGAAGCAAAAACATGTCCATTTTAATGTGATAAAGCCCTATCATGACAAACAAG
Source organism: Protopterus annectens (assembly GCF_019279795.1). Classification (NCBI taxonomy): domain Eukaryota; kingdom Metazoa; phylum Chordata; order Ceratodontiformes; family Protopteridae; genus Protopterus; species Protopterus annectens. The sequence goes on along the minus strand of NC_056727.1, from coordinate 286,830,792 downwards.
TCCTGGTAGTCAGTATCTGCAGTGAGTTACAGGAGGAGCCAAAGAGAGAGCTGGAGGTAGACTTCCTCGGTGTTGCTCAGTCTGATACCTCAGTGGATGGGGTGACCATTTCTCCACAAATAACCCCTAACCAGGTTCAGTAAATGTGGGCAGTATTGCAAAAATGTAGGGTTATATTTACTGGAAGGGCTGGGTGTACCCACCTGTTGCAGCACTAAGTAGGCACAGGACCCATGCAAACCATCAAACACGTTCTTTATTGTATGCCTGAAAAAGTTAGATAAACTCTGCAAGAGGAACTAAATGAAATGCTGGACCTCTAAATAATCCAGGAGTCCAATAGCCCCTGGGTCTCACCAGTGCTGCTGGTGCAAAATAAAGATGGCAGCTAGTAGTTCTGTGTGGACTACTGCTACCTCATCTGCAAGACAGAGTCAGATGTTTACCCCATGCCCATGAAAGATGAAGTCTTAGAGCAGGTGGGTGGGGTTAAGTAACTAATTATTATTGATTTGACCAAGGGTTACTGGAAGGTACCCTTAACACTTGCAGCCAGGGAGAGGTCAGTCTTTGTGACTCCATTTGTATTGTATGAGTTAAGACAAATTCCCTTTGTAGTGAAGAATGCCCCAGCAACTTTCCAGGGGTTTTAGATTGTATGTTAGCAGGAGCAGGAGATTATGCCTTTGATTACCTAGATGACACTGCCATCAACAGTGTGTCTTGGGAAGAGTACATGCAACATGTCAGAGAAGTGTTGGGCAGACTATAAAATGCAAAACTTACTTTCAAGGCTAACACGTGTCAGGTGGATATGACAGACACATCTTATCTGGGTCAAAAAGTGACAGGTGGAAAGATTAGGCCAGAACCTCCCACAGCAGAGGCTATTTGGTCATAGCTCATCCCTACTACCAAGAAAACATGTGAGAATTCTTTGTGACAGCAGGATACTATAGAGAATGTGTTTCTCAATGTACAACAGGAAAATAGACCAGATAAAGTAGTCTGGACACCAGCCTTTGAGCACGCATTTCATAAGCTCAAAGGTACCCTTAGTGGACACCCTATTTTAACCATCCCTGATTATACTCAATAATTCATGGTACAGGGTGATGCTTTTAACTATATGATGGGGTACTGCACTTAACCAGGTTTTCGCAGAGGTAGAATACCCTATTGTGTACCTGAGCTGCAGATTTCAACCCATGGAGGAGTCTTCTGCAGCCACAGAGGAGTACTTGGGGATAGTCTGGATTTTGTAATAGTTACAACCAAATATGTATGGCAGAAACTTCACTGTGGTTACAGACTACAACATTTTATAATGACTAAACAAATCAAGTGGACAGAACTGAAAACTTCTTAGATGATGTTTAGCCTTGCAGTCCTTTAACATGACTATCCAACACAGATGCAGTAGTGCTGATAGTAAATCAGATGATCTACCCAGAAAAGGTATGCATACTTGTTTCAAATTTCATTCCTTGAAGGATGTATCCGGAAAGCTTGTTTGAGGTTCTTAATGGAGGGGGGGGGGGTTATGATGCCAAGGGTAATGCCAGGCTAAGGTAACAGAGTTAAAAATGTAGTGCATTTTTCTCCTCTTTTTTTGGTTGTCTGCAGTCAGTATGTTGTTCTCATGCCATGGGAATGTGTCACTTTTGGCTTTTTGAATATAAAAACTGAGAAGTGTATTGGATTTCCAGACTTGCTGTCTTCTCTTGTAAATATAACAACAATAAATTGTAAAAGGCCAGTAACTATTTTTGATTTTAGATGTAATTGCTGTAATGTCTGATGGGTGTAATGACCTCTATATAGGTTCATAGGTTCATAGGTTTATACTAGGCTATCTGCCCTAAGGCATTTATAAGCCTAGCCCAAATTTTTGTGGCTTATGCCACCCCTTATATGAAAAAATACTGTGCCCATTAGTTTGTTGTGCCTATGTCCAGCAGTGACACAGAGATGATTCCCGGGGTAAACCTACGATCTCCCATCCACAGGTCAAGATTTCTCTTGAACAGAGCCAGCGAGGTGCTCTGCCTCACATGGACCGGGATTTTATTCCACAGCATAGGGAGTCTCTGAGTGATAAATCTATCCCTCCAGCACGTCCTATTTATATCCGTGCTAAGGTTTAAGTCGCTTGCTCTAATGGTTTTGGTGGATTTGGATTTTTTGAGGTGGAGCATGTCCATTAATTCCTGGTTGGACATGGCCTTGTATGTCAGGCACATGTCACCTCTGAGCAGACGGTATGCAACTGAATAGAGCTGGAGTTTCTTCAATCTGGCAGCATATGACAGATTTTGGAGTCCCTTTATCCTTTTGGTGAGGAACTTTTGGGGTCTCTCCAATTGCTGCAGATGTTGGGTGAGATACATCCCGAATGGGGCATTGTACTCTATCATTGGTCTGAAAAGTGAAGAGTACAGGGGAACAATGACCTTACCAGATCTGGATGTGAATCCCTTCATGATCAGGTGGGCAATGTAGAAGGTCTTTCTAACCACTTTAGCAATGTGAGTGTCAAAAGAAAGGCCACTGTCAACCTGGGTCCCCAGGTCCCTGATAACCTCTTCTGTGCTTAGTGGATTGCCACCTATATGGTATCTTGGGGTTACCTTGTTTTTCCCGAAGGGTATGACTATACATTTTTTGGCGTTTAACTTCAGGCCATGGCTCTGGCACCAGCTATCTGTTTCCGTGAGTCCCTTCTGAAGGATATCCGTGTCCGATGCACTTTCCACTATGGTGCCCAGTTTGCTGTAGTCTGCAAACTTTGTCAGCCAAAGTCCTCCCATGTTGGCCTGTACTTCTGAGAAGTAGATGCCATCATTAAAATGCCAAGGTGGAGTCACAGGAAAGAAGCACACTTAAATATGTAATGACAATTAAGCTTCTATTCCTTGAGAAACATTGCCATGAAGAGTAAATAACTGGTTTACCCACTTGTTTTTCTCCAGTGTCAGGAAAATTATATCCTGTGATGACCATAGGGGCTAGGAAAAACATTGTATAGAACTGTACCATGTAATGCTATGCTATGTTTTGCTATGCTGCTAAGGGGTTAATGCCATCTTGCTTTTGGTGGGCCAGTCTGTGAGTACATGTTTTTGATTAATCTAAATTATGACAGTTAGGGACAGTATTTGTGTTGTAAGTGATAGTCAAAGAACTTGGGTATCTGAAGCTTAGTTATTTTCTGTATGAATCCTGCCTATTTTTATTGATTTTAGTTCATTTTTCAGTGTGTGCTAGCCTATCCCGCGGTGGTGGTGCTGCGGTAGCGTTTTCGCCTCACAGTAAGACACTGTCCGGTTTGATTCTCAGCTAGAGCGTCTTCTGCATGGAGGCATGCGTGAATGGGCATACCTTCGTTGAAGGTTGTGCGTCAGGCCTGGCAAGCCGGTACATAAAAATCAACTGCCAATCATTAGCGGACCGGAGTTCTGCTGTGGCGACCCCTAACTGGGAAAAGCCGAAAGACACAAACAAATGTGTGCTAGCCTACTTATATTTTAATCTGTATTTGCACTGTTTTGTTTATTATTTAAGTAAAGTTCATTTACTAACCTTTAAGTTGTTGTGGCTTCCATTATTTATGCTTAAAGACAGTTATTTGAGAAGAGTGCAAAAAGAAGTTACTATGTTATCTTAAAAAAAAACATTTACAGTGTTGGTTAAAAAGTTGTATAGCACATGCCCCATTGGGTCTATACTGAATTAGCGAATGCTTAAAAAAGCAAACGCTAATTCATCGACTATTTTTAAGCAAAAGCTTAAAATCTCGAACACCCGGAAAAAAAAAATCGCTGGTCCACAAAAAAAAAAAAAAAAAACCTTTAAAACATTATATAATGTGGGGGGCTTTGCCCCCACACCCCCTACTTAAATATACCAATTCCGAGATCGCACCACAGTGGAGGAAATGGTGAACTCCCGACACCGGACCAGCGAGTTTTTTGCCATGTGGAAAAAATCGCTGTTCCGGGTGTTCGGGATTGTAAGCTTTCGCTTAAAAGGGGTTGATGAGTTAGTGTTCGCTTTTTTAAGCGTTCACTAATTCAGTATAGACCCTGCCCCATTAGACTGTTTGGACCTACTACCAGCAAAATTATTAATGGATATGGCTTCACTTTCACTTAATTTAAGAAATGCAGGCAACTGGACATCTTTGGCCCTAACTACAAGTGGTGGCAGTACTACTGTTCCAGGAAGAATCTGTGGGGAATTGGATAATTCTGACAGCCTTCTCTGGGAATTGTGTTCATGTGTGTGTGTGTGTGTGTGTGTGTGTGTGTGTGTGTGTGTGTGTGTGTGTGTGGAAAAGGCAGTTACCAATGATGAAGGGGCACTGGAAGACATTGGTTCACAAAGAGAGTGGCAAGAAGTTCCCTGGGGAGCTTGGCTAAAGACTTAGCTGCTTAAGTGACTTGTGTGCTGTCACTGTGGGTATGGATGTTAGAAGTACATGCCCAGGACAGCAGTCTTATTCACTTTATACTCTGAGTCAGATTGTATTTTGTGGATTAATTATTTAAATAGACTTTTTTACTATATCTTCACCCTTGGTTAGCAGTAGTGGAATTCAAACCCCATCAATGCGAGCCATTTTGATGTCACAGGGGGTGGCATCCTGCTGCATGAGTTTTCAGTGGTGGCAATGATGCCACCCCCTTTGTCATAAGGTATAGTTATCAAAATCCTTGCTTTCAGAATTAAGGACATAAGCAAAATCTGGAGCTAAAATCTGGACTAGTTGAGAGATAAGCTATTCTGAGTTTTTACACACACACACACGCACACACGCACACACACACACACACACACACACACACACACACACACACACACACACACACACACACACACACACACACACACACACACACACACACACACACACACACACACACCTTTTCTGCACTGGTGCTCTTTTTCATGTTTACTGTTTTTTTGACAAATGTGCATTTTTTTGCTTAAAACTCAAAACCATTCTTTTGATTTTCAGTAAGGATTCGGGCAAGTGACTTATGTCATTAAATGAAATCCATTTCATTTAGTTTCCTTTCTTTCAGTTGAATATAAAGTGGGTGAGTTTAAACTTGTCAATTTCTATATCCTGATTTTGAACTTCCTGATTGCTTTTTACATTGAAATGTGCTGCTTGTGTAGTGATTCCAAGCATATGAACTTTTCTTTTTCCTCCATGGCTGTATGACCTTGAAGTTAGTTTAGATTAGTAAAGAGAGTTTGTACTGATGTGTGGCAACACGCACTGTGCAGAAACACTTTTAGGCTTCTTAAATTGAATTAAAGCTTCAGTTTGTTTCATTAGATTGACTGATCAGTGGCTTGAGACTCAATGAAATGTAGGGTAAGCATTTTATTCACTGAAGTCTGAAATAACTGCAACATGCTTATTTATTCTTGTCTGGAAAAAATATTGCTTTTTATTTGATAAGAAAGGAGCAAACTGAGTTTGTTCTGAAACTACTAGTTTTACTGGCAGTTACACATTTGCATAAAATTAATGAAAGTTGTTTCCATTTTGCTGGTTTTACCAGAAGTTGTAGTTGCATTTGACAACATTAATTATTATTTATTCATTATGTCTAGAGAAATAATTTTTGAACAGAATTCTTTGTGTAAAGCAAAATAACAGGCATCTGTTTGACATAAACAGCCTCCTTCCTAGTAAGTTGAATTTTTCGATTTGGTCACCCTTGGCTAAGCAGACTAATCAGTGTAGACCCCTGACTGCATGAACTGAGGTGGAGGGGTGGGAACACCTAGTACTTTGCAAACCACTCTGGTAGATTTGGGACTGGAGTTATTGAGACTATCAGAACTTAAAGCCAGAGAAACTGAGATGGCTTTTCCTGACTTATCTTCTGAGCACTTGATGAAGGTCTGAGATAGTGCAAAAAATGTCTAATCAAGTCATTATAGTAAAAGAAGCCTAGGCTGTGTCCAGAGAGGTGATAGAATCTGCTGTGAAATGCCCTGATTAGAGGGAAAATGGTACACATGGTGAATGGGAGGAGGAAAAACAGAAAGTATTTGAGGCTGTTTGCTCTGTTCACATCAGAGCAATAGTAATGGACAGAATGGGGATCTTGAAAAGTGAAACAGTAAAACTAACATATCTGATAAAGACTGCAATGAAGAAATTAATAAAATAGCTGAAAATGTTGACAATTGTCTTGGTATTTATAAAAGTAATGTTAAAATACACATTTATTTATTAAGACTTATTTTCTATTTATTGGCTGAGTTAGTCCCATTAGGCCAGTGCCCTCTTTTCAGGGGAGAGCCGATGTGGTATTCATACTGAATAGGAGAAATTTGGTCAGGGCACCGGGGATACTTCTCTAATCTTTTTCTGATAAGTGCAGTGAGAGCTTTCACATCCAACTAAGCTACCACCAAATCAGGAAGATGGTACACGCACTGATGTTTATGCTAGGTGTATAATTCAGAATAAAGCTAAAGGGCAATCGGGATAGCCTATGCAGTGCACTAAAGCTGTGCTGGATTTCTCACAGTCAGAACTAATGGAAGTAGGAAAGCAATATTGACAAATGAATGGTGAAGATCCTTTTCAATGCTTTGTGAGACTGTGGGAGAAGCTAGTAATGCAGGAATTTAGCTGTCGCTGATGTTATGAAGTTAAAGACCACCATTGCTAACTAGCCTTGGTTGCAACAAATGTCAAAATGTACATGCATATGTATGGTGCTGATTCCATCAAGGTATGGGTTGTGGATAATATCAGGCATGCATGTCTTTTCCCACGAGAACATGGAAGTGGTAGTTTTCCCTTCCTGAAATACACCTGACACTACAAAGAGAAGTGAGCATGTAATTAGTAGCCTGTGGAAGTAGTATATTCAGGGGACCTGATGGGAATAATTTCACACCAGTGATGCAGTCTTATCTAATTAGAAATGCCCATAACCATTTGATAGACTCTTTATTGTCCCTGCTAAGTACTGCATTTAATCAGGCAATTTTGGGTGTTACCACACTTTCAGTACAACTAAAAGATGTGGATTGCAAAAAGAAACAACCATTCTTACTTGTAGTAAAGACAGCCAAGAGTGCTCTTATAGAAAAGAAACCGGTCAGAATAAGAAGAAACCAAACATTTAAGGATTGCCTTGAGAGTGACTTACCCAATGAGTTAGGCAAGTAAGCAACACAATGCTGTTTTAAAAGAGGGTAAGGAAAAATAAACCCCCCAGCACTTGATGCTCATGAGCATGTTAAAATAAACAAAACCTGAATTATAAGGTATCAAAGAGGAAGAGCCCACAGCCTTTTGCACAAAGAGATTGTAAGCCTTGCAAGCCTGGGAAAGAAACATCACTGGTGTGGGAGAGCAATGCCATAATGTTCTCTTCGTCAGGCATTCGGGAAAGGGAAACATACACAAGTAGTAACTGCATACGAAGACACTAAGGTACAGGTAGCACTTATACATGGGAATCGCAGTAGCTTTCTTGGTCCTCTTGTGTATATCAGCGCTATGGTGGTACATAAACCCTGCAAAGGCAACAAGCCTGAAGCCAGCTACTGGAGAGGATCCAGCATTTGATGCAACTATTTTACTAGAGTGTTGTAGTGCACATCATTGATATATTAACCTTCTGGTGGACAACAATGCAGGCAGAGTACATTTCCTTCTGGAATACTATTTGGGGGTGTTATAAAGAACTTGAGGAGATTACTGAATAACTTTAGTGAGTCCAAATTCTAGGTCCACCAACAAATTTGCTTAATAACCTTTTGTGTTCCATGCTTAAGGCACATGGGGTGTAAACAATGACTGCTGCTTAGCAAGTATAAAATAAATGGTCACCTAAGCTTACTGCTGCTGCTGTGAGATTATTAACATTGTTGAAAGGATTATGCACAAGTCAAGGGAATGAAATGCAGCTATTGATCCTGAAAATGCTTCCTTCTTGATACCTGTCTTTTCAGAGTCCCAAGACTAGTTTGCTTTCCCGTGGAAAAAACATCAGTAACATTTCGAACATTGCCACAAAGATATCAGCACAGCTCTGCTTATGCAACTGACTTTTAACTGGGGATCTGGTTAAGTTTCTTCTTCCTCATGATGGAAAAGAATGTCTTCATTACATTACTGATATAAACTTAATAACTACTGAAGAGGCCATGAGAGCAGCCCTACAAATATTGGTCACATGCAGTAGAGGGGGCTAAAACGTCAACCTACTTATAGAACAAGATTCTATGACGGAAGTAAAGTTTACTGGTGTGATAATGGCGAGCAGTGAAAACAGAAGACCTCAGAAAGTCAGAAAAATCAACAAAGTGGGATGAAAAAGACTGTATGCAAGAAAGAATCCCAGTCAGTTTTAGATTGATAGGATTATGGAGCTCCTTCATACCTTATTTATATTTCATATTGTCATCTATCCATGATGTACTAAAGAGGTAAAGCAGAAAACAGCTTTCAGAACTGCTAGGGAAGATCTTATGCAATACTAGGGCATGAGACTTCAACAACCTGAAGCATTATACTATACTATACAATACAGAGCTGCAATCCAGCAATTGTGTTTCAGTAGTTTCATGAGATTGGAATCATTTGTGCAATACACATTCTCCAGGTGTAGATCTGAATTGAAGGGGTACATGGACTACTAAAAGAACAACTCATAAACTTACAGTGACCCACCCACTATCAAAACATTTTGGTCTGAACATTCATTGCACAATTCACAGAGGCTCTCAATAAAAATTTACCCAAACAACAGAGACCCCTGAGACAGAAGTACAAATATGACTCAGTCATTGTCCATGTGGGCGTGAATGACTAGAGACATACCTCCCTGGACTACATGAAAAGAAATTTGATGGAACTCTCGGATTATGTGGTCCAGACAGGTATGATCCTAGCCCTGAGCAGTATTCTACCGTCACCCAGAATGATACCGGTATGAGCAGAAAATTATTGCCTTCAACAGTTGATTAAATTTCTGGTGTCATTCTAAGGGGATCCAGTACCTGTCTGCCTGGGATGACATGATCGGGAGACCTCGATGCTTTGCCAGAGACGACCTGCATCTGTCACCACTGGGATTCCGGCTACTGGCTAAGGCTGTTGCCACCCCTATAGTGGCTTTTTTAGGCAGTGTTCCAAAGACCAAAATTCCACCATAACAGCTACAAACAAATGCAATCTAAGGTCCATGCTGCTCAATGCTAGAAGTCTAAATCTCAAGATACACTCATTCGAAGCTATCCTCAAAATGGAGAATGTCGACATCTGTGCTGTAACAGAGACCTGGTTTAAAGAGGCAAATAGCATCCCTGCACTCCCAGGCTACAACTCATTTCATACCTTTCGGACCCAGAATATGGCCTGAAGCTCCAAAGACGGTGGCGTCTCCATTGTCTTAAAGGATACACATGCCTCTAGGCTGGTAGCCCAGCATAATACATCTAAGATACTTCAGGTACAACTAACACTGGGTAAGACAGTGATACACGTCATAGCCTGCTACAGAACCCCAAACATGTCCCCAGACTCTCACTCCAACTTTCTAAGCACCCAGGAATCTATCAAGGTCCAACCCAATACTCTCATACTGGGTGACTTCAACTACCCTTCCATCAGCTGGGAAAACTATTTAAGTACCAATGTATAGGCCCAATGCTTTCTGGAATTTATCAGTTCCAATGCCCTGGACCAGCTCATTTTGACCCCCACTAGAGGAAGCAACAGTCTCAACCTGGTTATCACCAACATGGGAGACCATTGCTCCACACTTATAGTCAATAACTCCCCGATTAAATCTGACCACAAACTGATCACCATGGACATCTCCATCTTACCTGCAACCCCTGCTAAGGTGACCACCCCAAAAAACTTCTCTAAAGCTGACTTTGCGCTCCTAAGAACAGAGATGGCTAACTTCTCGGCACCCATGGCAATGGAAAATAGCTCCATGACTGCCGAATCATACACCATGAGCATGTACACAAATGCATGGACCTTGCCATACCAAATAGAACTAAGACACTCTCCTCCAAAAAAAGGAAGCCAATCTGGTGCTCCACAGCCATCAATAAACTCTACAACAGAAGGTAGAAACTGTTGCAGAAAAAAATGAAGTCACAAGACTGGAAAACCTCCCTTATCAGTCTCAACAAAAAGCTGAGATCCCTTAACAAATCCTCTAAAGCCAGCTATAAAGGCAAAATTGTGGCTGACACCAAAAACAACCACAAAGCCTTCTATAGCTATATCAAAAACCTCAAAGGCAATATTCAGATTTGCTCTGAGTTATTGCACAATGACACCTCCTAAAGTGAGCCCACAGATATAGCCAACATACTAGCTGACAGATTCAGTGCCAACTTTACCCCTCCCCCCTGGGCTGTATCACAATACCAGAAGAAAGCCAAGTACCCGCCATTTCTGAGGCACAGGTAAAAGCTGCATTGTCTAAAGCCAAGAGTACAGCATCCATGGGATCTGATAATATCCCTGGCTGTGTCCTACATGAGCTACAAAACGAACTGGCACCACATCTGTGTGCTATGTTCAATCACAGCCTTACCTCAGGCTATGTTCCTAACGAATGGCACACGACAGTCATCCCGCTCCATAAAGGGGGAGCAACTACAGACCCTGGGAACTATCGCCTCATTCGCCTGATGAGTCTGGTATGCAAAGCTATGGAGCGCATCATCATGGACCTGCTTAACAAAGATAATGGCAATCTCCAGACTCTTGACCCTACACAGTTTGGCTTTGTCAAGGGGAGATCCTGCCTGCTGAACCTGGTTAACTTCTTCGAGGGAGTCATCAAGGCTGGGGATGAGGGTAAAGCAGTGCATACAGCCTACCTTGACCTGGCCAAGGCCTTTGATACCATTCCCCACTCAGGTATCATTGATAAACTCACCAAACTAAGCATCAATCCTTACATCACTAGGTGGTTTGCAAATTGGCTCACAGACAGGACCTACAGAGTGAAAGTTGTGGATTCCAAGTCAGAATGTCGATCAGTCATGAGTGGAGTCCCACAGAGCTCGGTCCTGGGGCCTCTCCTGTTTGGCATCTACTTGGAAGTCCAGGCCAACACAGAAGGACTCTGGCTGATGAAGTTCACTGATGTCTGCAAGCTAAGAGTCATTATCAACTCCCCAGGTGATGCAGAAATCCTACAAAAGGGCCTCTCTGAGACCAATGACTGGTGTTGGAACCATGGCCTGAAGCTTAACGCCAAAAAATGCGTTATCATCCCCTTTGGAAAAAACTCAGTTCCCATGAATTACCACATTGATGGGAGCCAACTGAACCACTGAAGGAGCCACAAGAGATCTGGGCACCCAGGTTGACAGCCACCTCACCTTCGACCAACACATTGCCACTGTGGTCAGAAAGTCCTTCTATGTGACATATCTTATAACCAAAGGGTTCACATCCAGGAAGAAAGAGATCACCATCCCTCTCTACTCATCCCTCATTAGACCAATCATCAAATAGAATGCCCCGTTTAGCATGTACACAACTAGACACCTACAACAGTTGGAGAGACCACAAAAGTACCTCACAAAAAGGATGCTAGGCCTTAAACACATGTCCTATATGGACAGACTCAAGAAACTTCAGCTGTTATTCTCTTATCATGTACTTAGACGTGATCTCTGCTTGACTTACAAAGCCATGTCTGACCTAGCCCTATTTGAAATGCTACACCTAAAGAAATCCCAATTCCTCCGCACCACATGGTCCAGAGATCACAACCTCATTATCACAATTAACAGAACATGCTGGAGGGACAGGTTCATCTCTCAAAGACTGCCCATACTCTGGAATAAGCTTCCCATTCATGTCAAGCAGAGCACCTCACTGGCCCTCTTCAAGAGAAATCTTGACGAGTAGATGGGTAACAGAAAGTTCACTCCAGGGATAATTCCAGTTGCCCTACTGGATATGAACACTGTGAGCTATCATCAGGTGGCACGGTGCCTGGACAATGTTTTTGGGCTAGGCTTGTAAAGGCTCCAGGGCTATCAGCCTAGTACACACCTATGAACCTATAAGAGTTACTGATCCCAGGTCAGAATATGCCTATAAATGGGACAAACTCAATGAGGGCTAATATTCTTGCATATCTAATGAGTAAAAAACAAAAAGATAGAATGCATGGGGTAGAGATTTCAGTACAGTGGGACACATGAAGAGTATACAACAAAGGCACGAATGCCGAGATGCTTACACCTGGAAAAAAATTAGATAGACTTTGGGACAATGACATAGGGATTATTGGCATGTGCTAGTGATAGAACTATTCTGCCTGTTTTTGTTTTTGCCACAAAACTTTAACTCCAAGTTAAAGAATAAATGTGAAAATGAACAGTGGTAAGAGAAAAAGCTTTAATTGTAAGTCAGCTATTGTAGGCCTTGATAACACAGCTGTTTATTTGAATTGTAGAGAATGCTAATATGTGACTATGTGAGTATTTCTTTAAAGAAAACAAGAATCTTACCCTGCATATACTTAGGGAGTTCATAATACCAGTCTGAGGTAAAGACTACATTTCTGCACATGCTTAACAGAACTGTTAGACATTTTTTTGGGAGTCTGATGCACTACAGTGCTACTGGACTGACCAGTTCTAACACAATACTACTTGATTGGCCATTTCTAGAACACTGCTACTGAACTAACCAGTCTAAATGGATTTGACCTTGCTATCATTTCCAAAGACAAAAGGAAGGTTTAGTTTTTATTTAATCCAGTTCTAGTCTTAGTGATGATTTTAAAGTGCATTTACCACTAATCTCTTAATACTACAATGTGCCAGAGTTTGCTTGCTTGAGACAACTGTTGGCTTTTTTATGTACTTAGAGAAGAATATGTGTTGGTGTTCTGGGTGTTCTGTTTGTTGCAGGCTTACTTTACAGTTGATTGTTTGATAGAATATGATTTCTAAGTGGAGCAAGGTAATTAATAACCCATCCTGCTTCTCCAAAAGATTGCCTGAGCCTTTCATTTCACAGGTTTTGCATACTTGCCAAACCAGTTGCTGCCTCTGTAGTGCCTTTTTCAGGCAAAATCCACTTTCTGATCAGTTTTGCATAACAAACAGGGTTGCAATAAATTCCAGTCTGATTCACATCAAGGTTGCTTTGCTCAGTGCCGTTAGTTTTACCTATAAATTGTCCAGTCTTTATGTTCTCTTGTAAGTTTAATATAGCCATATATGTGTTGTAACACAGACTTGGTTGAAATATAAAGACATCACTCCTTCTTTACTGGGTTTCAATACCTATCACTCATTCAGACCTGTTATAAACTGCAGGGGTATATCAATATTTGTTAAAAATTCAATTTTCTCTAGACAGGCTCCACAAACAGAACTTAATATACTTCCAATTACCCTAAATAAAACAATTATGAATTCATAGCTTGCTATAGGTCACAGTCTGTATCCCTAGAGGATTGAGAAAAAATTCTAAATGTGTTTACTACATTCTCATAAATAAAAATACCTTTTTGATAGGTGACTTCAACTATCTTTAGTAAATGTTAACTTCCTTATAGAAATTATTAACCAGTCCACTAGAGTAAAAATCATCTTGACTTCATCATAACATCACACCTATCTGAAGTACTCCAATAATATTCTCTTTTCGGGTCAGATCTGATCATAAATAAGTAATCTTCTTATTTAGGAAATCTAAACCCACCACAAATGAGCACCTCTGAATTGAAGGACTTTAAAAAGACAAGCCCATTAAGGCCCAGTTATTCCCACCACTCCCAAACCTTCCATATAACTAACCATCTTACCTCCTCACTACCACACTCAAACATCCCAATTTCTCCCCATCTTTGCCCTATAAAAAACCTTCTACTTTTTCCATTTAAACTTATTACCATTCAGAAACACTCTACACACATAATAGTCTCTAAATCCTACAAAAGCACAATAGAGCCTAATCTACTCTCTATACTGTCCAGTTACTACTCCAACCCAATTCTATATTCCATTACCAATCTATTATCTGGCGATATCCATCCTAACCCAGACCCTTCCTCCTCAACAACCAAAGATAAGTTCATACTACTCACCGCCTTAAACTCTCAAAGTATAGTTAACAAAATCCCAAACCTCCATGCCTGGCTAACACAATATAAACCAAACATCTTATCCATCTCAGAAACATGGTTAAAACCCCATATAAAAGACTCTGAAATACTCCTACCAAACTATTCTATCATCAGAAGAGACAGGTCTCACAAAAAAGGTGGAGGAGTAGCTCTCCTCTACTCAACCTCCTTGTCAGTTACCCCCTATAACAAACCTACTCCTCAATTTAATAACGCTGAACTACTCATAACACTACTTCAAGTTAACAAACACAAACACATATGTATAGCTTCACTCTACATCCCCCCAGGGGATAATATTTCAACACTCGAAGACATCCTCTCCTGGCTTACCAACATTAGCTATGAAACAATAATCTTAGGTGACATGAATATTAATTGGGAATCCATTCAGTCTCCCAGAAACCCAATTAACATCAACCCACATAATGTTTCCCAACTAATCTCCTCTATAACACGCCCATCAAAAAATCTCTCCAGTGGCAGTATTCCGGACTGGATTTTAGTCTCTCATCCCCACTATTTCTCAGGCAGTGGAACTCTTCCCAGTCCCCTTGCTGACCACATACCCATCTTCACTCACCATCTCCCCTTACTCCTACATCGCACCCACAACTATATTACAATCCGTAATCAAATAAACTTTAACTCGTCAACCTTTAATAACTCCCTAAAAATTATAAACTGGAATTGTCTAAAAGCACTACCCTTAGATAATGCTGTTGCCCATTTCAATACTACATTCTTAAAACTACTAGACTTCCATGCTCCTCAAAGAACAAAGAGAATAAAAACTAAAACTGCCCCTTGGCTTACCAAAAATACACTAGCAACAATGCAGCTAAGAGATAAAGTCTGGACAAAGTAACAGAAAAATAAGACTCCCCTCATCCATAATGAATATAAAACACTTAGAAACAGAGCAAAAAAGCTTATCATCTCTGATCGACAAAATTACTACGCCATACTCCAAAACAATAACAAAACAAATCCTCAAAAATTCTGGAAAGGCATCTCTACTCTACTTAATCCTAGTAAACCAGTCACTCCCACCCCAGACCCTAATGCCCCAGATATAGACTTAGTCACACAATTCAACTCCTTTTTCATTGAATCCATTTCCAAATTAACATCTTCATTCTCTAACAATACACTCTCCAACTCACTTCCATCCTCCCCCACCAACACTTCACCCAGCACAACTACCACTCCCCCACTCATATCTACTAACTCTCTTCCGTCCACCTCCTCTCCTACTCTCACTTTCTCCTCTTCTTCTTCACCCACTTTACCGTCCACCCCCTTTCCTACTCTCACTTCCTCCTCATCTTCTTCACCCCCTAACACCCCCTCTCCACACTCCCCTCCATTCTCATTAAAACCTATACCCACTTCTACCATTCAAAAACTCCTTCAGAAACTAAAACCATGCACCAGTGCTCCTGATGACATCCCTTCCTACTTTCTTAGCATAGCTGCTGATGCAATTGCCTACCCCATTAGCATACTAATCAACCGCTCGATACAAGAAAGCACAGTTCCCCTAATCTGGAAAAAGGCCTTCATCATACTTTACATAAAGGTGGCAATAATAACAATGTTACTAACTTCCGCCCCATCGCTATCCTCTCCCCCATCTCTAAACTCCTTGAAAAGTGTATCCACCTTCAACTGCTACCATATCTCCTAGATAATCACCTACTATCTCCCACACAACATGGATTCAGACCTAATCACAGCACTATGACAGTACTCCTCTCTTTCCTTGAAACTGTAAATAAATCCCGTGACTCTGGCCTTATTGTATCTACCCTTCTACTCAACCTCTCTAAAGCCTTTGATACTATATCACATAGCCTGCTTCTAACCAAACTCTCAAAACTTAACCTATCTCCCTCATCATTGAACTGGTTCTCCAGCTACTTATCCAATAGATATCAAGCAGTAAAATGGAAAAAGGCAACCTCCTCATTTCTTAACACCCCAACCGGAGTACCCCAAGGCTCCATATTAGGTCCCCTCCTCTTCAACATATTTATAAATGATTTCCACAATGCTATTCCTCTCTCCAACATCATCCAATATGCAGATGATTCTACCATTATCTGCACTGCCACTACTATCCCTACACTCCTAAAGCTAACCCAGGATGCTTTTTCAACTACTGAGCAATGGATGAAAACAAATCACCTAGCACTCAACGCCTCTAAAACCAAATTAATGATATTCACCCCCTCTAAAGTCAACTCTTTCAATATAAACACATTCTCTATTACCAGTCAAAATAACATTCCACTGGAACTGGTGACAGAGACCAAATTACTTGGAGTGCAAATTGATAACCAACTAAAATTCAACTCCCATCTAAAACTAAACATCAAAAAAACCCATCAAAAACTAGGAATGCTCTATCGACAAAATCACTACCTTACAAATGCCACTAAAATCACTCTTTCTACTTCCTTTCTTATTCCCTCCCTTTTCTATGGAGCTCCACTTCTAACTAATCTACAAACCTCCCTGAAAACACAACTTTCCTCCTGCTACAATAAAATCGCCAAGTTTGCTATCAGCCAAAAGTCCTCTACCCACCACTGTTCCTCTCTCCAACAATTAAAATGGCTGGAACTACCCAATCATCTCACCTATAGTCAACTATCCCTCACACATAAGCTTATTTTCAACCCCTCCCTCTGTCCCTCCCTGTCTTCTGTCTTTAAAATACACATACCTAATAGAATATTAAGGTCTAACAACCAAAATCTATTAGAACTGTATAAACCAGCCCGTCCCCCAGGCAAAACTCTTCTATTGCATTGTCTAGCACGCCTCTGGAACTCCCTACCTCCATCTATCCATACCATCTCTAACCATTTTATTTTCAAAAAATCTCTTCATTCACATCTACTATTCCAGTGGGAATGCTCTTGCTCCCACCCCACATAACTAACACTGCATATTTCCATTTCCTCTCCTTCTCCTGCTTACACCCTTGATTTCATTTCACTCGATCATTTCTCTTAATTATTATTATTATTATGGTATCTGCAAGAATACTCTACACTCTACCTCTTAATTGCAGGACTCTCAATAAGTAATGACCTCTTATTTTTAATTTTGTAAAATCCTTTTAATCTGTATCTGATATAAGTTTTAACTCTTGTTGAATTCATTGTAATTGTTTGTTTATTAATTGTATCTGTCTACTTGAATTATTTGCAGTGTTTAATCATGTCTAATAACCTTCTATAACCTCATTTGTCTGGAGCTTTTCTCCCCAGGACTCCATTGAAAATGGGTTCATCTTGGCCCAATGGACTATGCTGGTAAACCATCTGCAAATACCTAATCAACATCACCATACACACCCTGTCTGGACCCCTCTTAAAACCATTTAGCTTAAGCATAGGCACATGGTATGTTCCTGAAGTATGGAAAATGGCAATTGTTTTGACATTCCATAAATGGGGCTGCACTTCTTATCACAAGAACTACAGATTTATCATTCTAACAATGCTAATTTTCAAAACCGTGGAATAGATATATCTAATTTCTA
Source organism: Protopterus annectens (assembly GCF_019279795.1). Taxonomy (NCBI): domain Eukaryota; kingdom Metazoa; phylum Chordata; order Ceratodontiformes; family Protopteridae; genus Protopterus; species Protopterus annectens. Next base: position 286,813,065 of record NC_056727.1, on the reverse strand, counting down.
GAGGTCCAATATAAAAAAATATTATTTCTTTAGTCCGGTAACAATATGCTTTTGTCAAAGAGAGATCAAGTCTACTTAACTTACTAAACTTCTTACAAGAAGTCACTAAAGCTGTAGGTTGTGACCATGTACTACATAAAGCATCCTGGACCTGGCCAAGACTTTTGACACTATTCCCAATACTGGAATTGTAAATAAGCTTAAGGCCTAAATATAGATTACTATAGTATCAGCAGTATAACAAACTGGCTGACAGATAGAACCCATGTAGTTAAAGTAGCAGGTATTGCCTCAGAAAATAAAAAGTTGACTAGTGGAATTTCTCAGGGCTCAGTACTAAGACCCCTTCTATTCAGCATCTATTCCTCTGAGCTCCAAAGCACTAGCCCATATATATGACTAACTAAATTTGCCAGTGACTGGAAGCTGGATGTTGTTCCTGTCAGAAGCATAGCTGGCTCACCCAGCATTTTCTGCTGGTCCTACAAAGCAATGCCTCAGGGTCTGTATTACAAGTGCGAAAGCTGAAAATGCGAATGCTCTTATGTCGAACTGAAAAAAATGAAACCACAAAATGTTGAATACACAGAACAGCAATTTTTTTTCCCGGGAAAATAATCGCTGCTCCAAAAAAAAAACAAAACAAAAAAAATTTACAGACAAAATACAGTGGAGGGCTTCACCCCCCACACTCCCCAAACTTAAATATACCAACTCTGATATCGCACCACAGTGGAGGAAATGGCAAAGTCCCGAGAATGGCCCAGCAATTTTTTTCCCTGGGAAAAAAATCGCTGTTCCGGCCGTCCGACATTTAGTGGTTTCGCTTTTTGAAGTTCGACATAAGAGCGTTCGCTGTTTTCAGCTTTCGCTCTTCTGATATAGACCCAGTGCCTCACCCCCTGAGCTCAAGTGTGGAAGAAAAAAGGGCCTCTGCAAAACTTGTAGGAATGCATCCTGCAGACAGTACCCAGTCCATGCCAGCCACACCCCCAAACTCTACAAGTGAAGAACAAAAAAAAAAAAGTCTGTTCCTTTTACTAGTAGATCAGCCGAGTGGCCAAAGCCATTTAGGACCTGTTTCTCTGTCTTACCTTTAACCATTCTTCCTTTCATTAAAGTAAAAAAAAAATAATAATAATATTAATAACGATAAAAACTTATCTTTTAAATTGTAGCAAACTGCGGCACTCTGTTTTTTTTTTTTTGTTTAAAACAAAAAGATTTATTTTTTTTACATTTAAACTGTAGTTGCTATAGTTTATATCCTGCACAGAGCTCTACAGGACTCAGATTTTATTTAAAAAAATACATTTAAATTATAGGTTCATAGGTTCAGGTACCTAGGGGTAACCTTGTTTTGTAGATGCTGCAAACTGCTGGCTACAAATGTGACAAACAGTTGCTACAGTTTATACACTGCATGGAGCACTATGGTGCTCAGGTTTTACTTTAAAAAAATCATACATAGAAGACAAAACTAGAGTATTGGCAGAAGGTGGGTGTAGATAACCTGATATACTGTATTAGGTATTTTTCTTTGAGTACTAATTTTCTTCTCAGTGTGAAATCCAAGAAAGAAAATATCATAACATCTTAAAACGATATCATGGTGGGAAAAGTGAATAGCTAACCTTCAAAATTCCTGAGACACCCTGGAAAGGAAAATATGGCAGCATATATAGCACATAAGTTAATAAGAGAAAGTTTATAAACATCAGGCCTGGGCCTGATGGGGGCTGGGCAAGGGGTATTTAATAGAATTAGTGTTTTAACTTTAACATCTCACACTGGATACTCTGACAGCAAAATGAGATATTAGCTGCTACTAATGATGCAACTGATTGGAAGGCATTCTCAGAGCTCCTGCATGGTCAGATAATTATAAGCTAGTTAAATGGATTTGCTAAACGTAACCTTTTTCACCAATGTTACTCATGCTATTACGAGAGCTTTATTTGCTATCACGTCTGGTAACTATATTAGAGGCTGAGATATGCAGGACAGAGTAGAAAAGTGTCCTAAAACAAATAGCAGATGAGGAACTATACCATGTGTGGGATTGTTAAAATTATATCCAGCCCCAAATAAATATAATAAGCTGGTACCTTGATTGTTCCCTGTAATAATGAAAGTGCACGTGTGGCATCCTAAGGAATGGCTTAGAACATTTAGAATCTGGGGTATTCATACAAGAAGGCCATACATGGGATGAAGTCATTACTGGAAGTAACTCAGTGGAGTTTATGATATTAGATGTAAAAAATCTCCACTTGAATGATAATAAGAATGCTTTGCGTTAACCTGACCCTCACCCAAGAGTGAGGTAAAGAGCAGTGTTAGTACCACACCTCAACAGAAGATGGTACCTGTGAATTTTAGGCAATCCCTGCATAGAGAATCTGGTATGTTTTACATGGCCTTAAACTACGTGTCCAGCAGTTTACAAGCACAGTTTGCCCTACAGGGAATTTAGTATTGTATCTTAGGGTTATATTGCATCAAATACAGCTTAGTCTCATGCAGGATAACTGGATGGTGAAGTCTGATGAAATTCAAACCTGCAACACAGAACCACAACCTTTGTTTCTGTCTTCCTTAACAGACTTCCAAATTGAAGCTGGTCACAGATGGTAATTGCTATTATGAGCACAGAAATGATAACTTACTTATCAGTCTGTATAATACACAATGAAATAAGAATGGTATTTGTAAAGGTAGGTAAGCAGTGTGTATCATACTGCTCAACCTCTTAGCGCAATTAAATCTGGACAAAGGCTCAAGCATAGGGACAGAGTTTAATTATTGCTCTTAGAAAGTTGCTAGAATAACAGGATTTATGTTACAAAGCATTTTCTGAAGGATATGAAGTCTGAAACTCAAATGTATGCCATTAATTAGTGACTTCAAGTTCTCAGTGATTTCCCAGAAAACCACAAATGTTATGAGTAACAGACCAAAAAATATGAGACAAAAATCTGGACACTTAGGAAATGTGGCATGTATGTATGTACGTACATATCTATGTATGTATATTTTTATAGAGTATGTATTTGTGTATTGTGTTTATTTTGCAGGGTAGTGGACTGATTCTCGGAAGACCCATTTTAGCCACATCCCAGGAAATATTACAGATAAGAAAAGTAATAAGAATACATACTAGTGACAAAAGGCTGGAGAAACATAGTTAAATGTTCTGATTACAATACCCCTCTCTCTCTCTCTCTGTATGTGTGTGTGTATATATATATATATATATATATATATATATATATATATATATATATATATATATATATATATATATATGGGTCTACTTCAAATAAACAAAATCCCACTTATGTGAAAATGACAAAGCTTAGACAAGATCTACAAAACTTTAATTTAATGAATGACCACATTGCTGAAACTTTTCCAATGGTAAGTATCCTATCCAGTTGGCCAACACTGGGAAATTTTCCCTTTTCCCCACTGTAGTGTGATCCTGATGTTAGTGTATTTATTTGGGGGGGTGTGGGTTGGAGATAGTGCAGCGTATTTTTTTATACATGTTGGCCAACTGGATACTTATGTTGGGAAAGGTTTCGGCAATGTGGTAATTTGTTAAACATAAATGGGATTTCATTTATTTGAATTAGACCCATATATATATATATATATATATATATATATATATATATATATATATATATATACATATATATATATATATATATATTGTGTGTGTGTGTGTGTGTGTGTGTGTGTGTTTATATATAGCGATTGCCATAACATAAATTCCTGTAAGTTGTAAGGACACAGATGTTGGCAGAGGACAAATGGGAGGGTATTGCAGGCTTTAATTTTTAAAAGAAATATGAAGAGAGAGCGAGATGAAAGTTGTACAAAGCAATAGTTAGAGGAACTCATATATTCTTGATTGTGTAGAGTAGTGACAAGGTAATGGAGGATGATTCTTAGATTCTGTGCAGGATGCCGTAAGTGATAGGTATTTTGAAGCAGTGGCAGGCAGACTTCTTTTTTAATCTGATCGGTTAATCTGCTTCTATCTAGGATGTAAGCCAGTCCCACAGTCTAGGTGCTAAAGTAGAGAAGGCATAGTTAGTTGTAATCAAGTTAGTAGCAGGCCCGCATAGAACAGCTGCATTGCTAGCTGAAGATCAGTCTGCATAGCATGTTCTGTAATAGAGTCTGAGTCTTAGGGTGGCGGGCTTGTCATTACAAAGTGTCTTATGAGTTAGACTAAAGAGAAGGAGGTCTGCATGCTCAGGTAGTCAGTTCATTTGCTGGAGAGTGATGCAATGCCATTTGTTTATTTGTTTATTTATATGTGTTTGCAGGGGTAGAGCACTGATCACAATGGACCATTTCTGGATGAATAGGATCACATAAGAAATGAACAAAACATATTTCCAGATACAAGGATGTGCTAAAAACATATATATTATACTGAAGCAAGAATATGCTACACCATTTAGTTCAAGCAGCAGTTTATTTAAAAGTTTGTTTTAGGGTAAGAGTAGGATGAAGTGACAGATTCTGTTACAGAGAACTTGCAGACCAATAATGTTTTTCATAGAGATGTATGTGATCAGTAGAAGGTCATATTCCAACTGGGGTTGCATGATATATTTTCTAACAGCAGTTTGAGCTTTGAGAGTGAGGAAGTGGTACATTTTCCTGACAACCAAAAAGACAAAGTTGATTTTTGTATTTATTGCTGCTGATGTGAAGGGACATAGTAAGGCTGTATGTAACAAACATGGAGAAAGGTAAGACTTCTGAGAGTCTGTGGAAAAACGTATAAAGAAATTTATCGCGTGGAGAAGAATTAGAAGATTCTGAAAACTGCAAAGGGAAAACAAATTAATATTAAATTGATTTCCTAGTCATAAATGAGATTTGCAAGCAGGTATAAGAGTTTGTTGACTGTATGTTAAGATATGAGGTATACAGAGAAGCCAGGGATTTTACACCATTATTTACATATCTGGCAGAGGGGAGCAACATAGTTTTGTAAGGTCCTGTACATTGTATGGAAGTGTGCGTGTGTGTGTGTGCGCAGGTGTGTGCACGTGCACGTGTGTGTGTGTGTGTGTGTGTGTGTGTGTGTGTGTGTGTGTGTGTGTGTGTGTGTGTGTGTGTCCTGTGGTAGACTGGCATCTCATACAGGATTAGTTTTCTGCATTATGTCATGGATTGAAGGGATGGGCATTGAATCCTCATAATCCTGAACAGGATAAAATAGCTGCTGAAGAATTAATGAATGAATGAATTACATTGGTGTGGTAGCTGAAAAAGGATATGTTGTCTATCAAGTATACCCTGCTTGTACAGCTAGTATCTCTCACCTGCACCTTGCACTCTCCTTATAATAAACTACTTCCCATCTCAGGTCTTCTTGAAAGACATTTCACAAAGTCCACTGTGCACTTAGGTGTACCTGCTTCATTTATCTGTTTCCATGAAAAAGCATTTTCTAGCATGTATGTAGAACTTTGTGCCCTTAATCTCGTTGGCATGCTGTATGCTATCATACTGTCTGCTAAGTGCTATTTGCTACCATATCATGTCTTCTCTTTCTTGCCTGTCCTCAAGTAAGAATGGATTTAGCACATATAATATCTCCTCATATCTTGTTCTCTATTCATGTTATTACTGTAGTAGCCTTTCTTGATCTAATTATCTCTGTTTGTATATAGTACTACAGCTCTGAACCTACTAGGGATCTATAGGGGTAATATAAAATCTCAACAAATGGAATATGTTAATCTAAGGATAAGACCTGGAATCTTAATGGCCCTGGATACAGCTTTCTCATTTTGTACCCGGTAGGTTATTTTTTTTATGCTACCAGTACACCATCTTCTCTTACTTGATATATACCTTTTATGGTTAGCTCTTCCAGCAGGTGTTTTGCTTTTGGATAATTACAACTCAGGTGAAGTACTTTCCTCTCCTCTGTATTAAACTTTAGGCTTTCTTTCTTAGCCACTCTGTCAAGCTCCTTATGTCCCTTAGAAGGCTTGCTTCCCTATCCCCACTGACTTTGCTCTCAGTGTCATCAGTACATAGATTAATCCAGTTCTCACTGCTCCTCATACAAAGGGGTCTATGTTTAGCCATCAAATGGAAAAATCACTGAAAGGCATTACATCATAAACGCCATTCACAGAAACATCCTCATGTGTGGTTTTGCACCCCATCACCCCCACACTAATTATATTTACCAACTCCGAGATTGCACTACAGTGGGGAAGGGGCACATTTCCTTATCCCTACTGTAATGTGATCCTGCTCGAATGGCTCTATGAACAGCATGTTCAGTGAGATATGCCGTTCGATGATTTTTTTCATTTGATGGGAGAACATAGACCCCATACAAAGATGATAAAGAATACTGGGTGGGGAGAGGGGGCACATGCAGCAGATTATTGTGGTGGACTACTTCTCAGATCTTTAAAACTAGTCTTTACAGAGAGCATTGTGATCCTTCATAATGGGATGCTAAAATGGGTGGTAGGGAGGGAATCCACAAAGGCATTCAAGATGATTTTGGAAGACTTGAAAAAGGATGAAGATGATGGGTGATGCAGGTGAGGTAGAATATTAAATGCACTTAAAAGGGTAATCTTGATACGCTAATTATCTCTTTCCTCCATCAGACAAATGTAACATAATCGCTTAACTGCAAATTAATTAGGTTAAAAAAAATTCATGTGTCACGATTTCATTTTCTCTTTAGGTATGCAAGTATAACAGGACATATTAGTATTTAGTATTTCAGTATTCTGCCTCAGGTGTATTGTCAAACAGCTGATAACCTGGAAAACCCACAAAGTTGTGATATACTCATACACCTACAGAATGAATAAACTGCTGTTCAACACCAAGTCTCTAAATCCTAGTAACTAGGATATTGAAAAAGAAATGAACAAACATATGGTCTGACAGTATGTTTATAAAAGAAGTGACTCATTACACTGCAAGTGTCGTAACTGCTTTTCTCACTGTGTACATTGATCCCGTTACCTCTTAACAGGTTCAGCATGAGATAAAATTACAATGTTGCTTAAACAAGCTGAAAAGAAAAATATTAAAAAGATTTTCCAGTGATTTGGATACCTTTTTAATACACATTATGCCTTATGCGTTGAACCAGAAGTGCTGTGATTTTGTGTGTGTGTGTGTGTGTGTGTGTGTGTGCGTGTGTGCGTGTGCGCGTGTGCGTGCGTGTGTGTGTGCGTGTGTGTGTGTGTGTGTGTGTGTGTGTGTGTGTGTGTGTGCGTGCATACATGCATGTGTGTTATTTATGGTTAAGTGTATAGTTTTGTGCTTGTTTCTTACATTTTGTCAGTGCTTTATATCTTCTGTGGGCTCCAGTCTTCCACGTCTGATTACATGTCTGGAGTGAAGTAACTGGAATCTGCAGCTAAGAACTGTGGGTTTTACCCACTCGGGTTTAGTATACATGCTAAGGTTATGAAGTGCAATATCATATATTTATCTGAAAAACAAAATGATGTCCCATGAATCAAGTTTTTGGCACAATACCTATACTTAAAACAGCTCTCTCTATTCTTAGTCACAGAAGCACAACAAGCTGCATTCCAATTATAAATGCAAGGTACTGTACTGGCTATTAATAGTTATTATTTTTCCAGGCTGAAAATTAAAGAGCATTGTCTCTTTCATTACATTTATATATTTCATTTAGATAACTGGATGGAATATCTAGCTGTCTAGGTTCTGTCAATGGTAATCCAATGTGGTATTTGCAGGTGAATGGAAAGAATTTTTCTGGAACACCTGGGAAATTCCCATTTTCTATTAATCAGTAGAATTTATGTATGTAGGTTGAGCATTACCTCTTCATATTTCTAAAGAAACAAGTGGATGAAGTGATTTGGTATGGCGTGTTATTCATACCTACTTCATGACCAAAAGTTTGTAATAAACTTAATTAAAGTGGATCAGTGCTTCAGAAAACATTTAGCAAGCATGAGTGGGGAATCACTCAAAAGCCCAGGAAAATGAATGAGTAATGCTAGTTTCATACTAGCTTCTTCAACGTATAACTTCTCAAGTTATGATTTCCTGAATCTACACTTTTGCACCACATTGCAAATAGTATTGATTTTGGGGGTTAGTGAGTTAGCCGTGAATGTCATATTGCCACCACTGTGAGGCATTGGTGACCTAGAACCTAACAAAGTAAGACATGTGTGTGTGTGTGTGTGTGTGTGTGTGTGTGTGTGTGTGTGTGTGTGTGTGTGTGTGTGTGTGTGTGTGTGTGTGCAAAGTATAACTGCTGTGTGCACTTGTGCTTTGCCCAGGTTTGTTGGTCTGGGAGGTCAGTATTCTGAGTTTTTTTAACTGAAGTGATAGAAATCCATGTTCCAAAATCCTAGATTTGACATTGCACAGTATATTAATTTTGTCTGGTTGAACAATGGAAATACATAAGACTGCTATCATAGAAACATCCAAACTAAGTGTGCAACAAATATACAAATCAAAACGAAAACAAGATGTGGTTCTCAAATGACAGGGCATCAAAGGTTAGCAAAATGCATAATATTCAGGAAATGTAAGTAAACACTGTAGGGGAAGACAGATTAGAATATCGGTTATGGCAGAAATAGCAGGAAAAGCTAGTAGAAAAACCAAAACCCCCCAGATGAGATAAAGATATCCAATTCAGCTAAAAAGGGATAAAACATATTGTAATATATAAAAAGGCATACCTCTTAACCTCTTATTCCAAGAATTCTAGATAAAGTAAAAATAATGGGCGGGAAGCCCAAAACAATTGACAGGTTTTAAATATTGCTTCTATAAACTTAGAAAGTTGACAGAATATCAGTTTTTGCCTTGGCATGCATTTTCCAAGGATATGAGGTCTGAAACTCAAATCCATCCATCCAGCCATTCATCCACAACACATTTTCCCATTTTTCTCCATGGGGTTGGGACATCACATCAACAGTGAAAATTATCTAGAGCAAAACTCAAATGTCTGTCATTATTTAGTGATATCAATCTTCAAAGATTCTTGAGAAAAAATGCAAATTTTATGAGGAACATATAAAAAAATAGACAAAAATCTGGACATTGTGTGAAATTCTGGACAGTTGAGAGGTATGGAGCAAGGAAAGAAAAAAGGGAGAAAAAAGAGAGAAAGCAACACCTAAGAAAATAGACGGAGTAGGGAGAAAAAGATGTTGAAAAAGCAGGCTGGCTAAATTAATATTTTTTACTATTTACAGAGAAGCAGGAGAAGGAGATTTATCATATCCATTCAGTAGAACGGTCCCCTGCCATAAACAAACTGTACAACAGAAGGAAGAAACTGTTGCAAAAGAGAGTAAAATCCCATGAGTGGAGGTGCTCCCTGGTCAGCCTCAGTAAGAAACTGTGATCTCTGATAAAATCCTCCAAAGCTAGTTACGAAAACAAAATTGCCACTGATTCTAAAGACAACCACAAAGCATTCTATAGCTATGTCAAGAATCTCAATGGCAACACTCAGATCTGCTCTGAGTTACAGCACAATGTCACTAAATATACAGACCCAACTGATATTGCCAACATCCTAGCAGATAGGTTCAGTGCTAACTTTACCCCCACATCCCCTAAAGAGCCCATCTCTATACCAGAAGAATGCAAAGTTCCTGTAATCATGGCTGCACAGGTAAAAAACACACTTTCCAAAGCCAAGAACACAGCATCCATGGGACCAGACAACATCCCAGGCTGCATTCTACATGAAGTACAGAATAAACTGGCACCCCACCTAAGTATCATGTTCAATCATAGCCTCACCTCAGGCTTTGTGCCGGCTGAATGGCACACAGTGAAGTTTATTCCACTCCACAAGGGGGGAGCTACCACGGACCCCAGGAACTACTGCCCCATTAGCCTGATGAGCCAGGTCTGCAAGGCCATGGAACGTATCATCATGGAACTTATAAACAAAGGCACTGGTAATCTCCAAACTCTGGACCCCACCCAGTTCGGGTTTGAAAAAGGCAGATCATGTCTCTTAAACCTGATAGATTTCTTTGAAGCAGTCACCAAAGCCGTAGACGAGGGTAAGGTGGATCACACAGCCTAGCTAGATCTTGCCAAGGCTTTCAACACCATCGCCCACTCTGGAATTATAGATAAACTCAGTAAACTAGGTATAAGTCTCTATGTCACAAGATGGGTTGCCAACTGGCACATTGACAGAACCCACACTGTGAAAGTAGCAGACTCCAAATCTGACTTCAGACCAGTGACAAGTGGAGTACCACAGGGTTCAGTCCTGGGTCCTCTCCTGTTTGGTATCTACTTCTCTGAAGTACAGGCTAACACAGAAGGTCTTTGGCTAACAAAGTTCGCAGATGACTGCAAACTAGGAGCCATAATCAAAACTCCTAACAATGTGGACATCCTACAAAAGGGCCTCACTGAGACAGATGCCTGGTGTCAAAGCCATGGCCTCAAGCTCAATGCCAAAAAGTGCATTGTCATCCCCTTTGGTAAAAACTCTGTACCCATGAACTACAACATAGGCGGTGGTATACTTAACACTGAAAGTGTGATAAGAGACCTTGGGACACAGATGGACAGTAGTCTCTCCTTTGATAATCACATCGCCACAGTAGTCAGGAAATCCTTCTACGTGGCACACCTCATCACAAAAGGTTTCTCATCCAGAAAAAAAGAGGTCATTGTTCCCCTCTACTCATCACTCATTAGACCCATTATTGAGTACAACACCCCTTTTGGTATGTACCTCACAAGACATCTACAACAACTGGAAAGGCTGCAGAAATACCTCACAAAGAGAATTACCGACCTCAAACAGATGACCTACGCAGACCGACTCAAAGAACTCTGTAGCATATCACTTACTCAGAGGTGATCTCTGCCTAACATACAAAGCTATGTCAAACCCAGAGCTGTTGGACTTGCTCCACTTAAAGAAATCCCAATCCCTCCGAGCTGCATGCTCTAGGGACATAAACCTTGCCCCCACAATGAACAGAACATGCGGGAGGGATAGATTCCTGTCCCAGAGACTTCCCATACTCTGGGATAAACTAGCTATCTATATCAAACAAAGCTCCTCATCAGCACTCTTGAAGAAAAATCTTGATGATTGGATGGGAAATAGGAAATTCACCCCGGGGATCACTTCTATGGCTCAGCTTGACAGTGGCACAGGAAAATAATTTTTTTGGGTGGCAAAAGCCAGGGTACCTTTTTGGCTGGGTTGATAGCCTAACAACTACCTATGAACCTATGAACCTATGAGTCCTATGAGTACTGGAGCCTACAGAAAGCTCACTACATGGAATTATTAGATTATGAATGAGTAAAAGGAATTTTTAAGGATAAGATATGGTGACCAGCACAGTGGAACAAGTGGTCAGTGTTGTTGCCTTAGAGACCTTGGTCTCTAATTTGGTTCCCAGCTGAGGCACCTACTGTGTGGAGTCTGCACACCCTGCCTGTGTCTGTATGTTTTTTTCCTTTGATAACTGAGTGTTATGCTGCATCCTGAAGACATGCTGTAGATGAATTAATGGGGTTCCAGACTGCCTACTGGTTTGCATGGTGAAAGTGAGTGAGTATGTGTGTGTGTGTGTGTGTGTGTGTGTGTGTGTGTGTGTGTGTGTGTGTGTGTGTGTGTGTGTGTGTGTGTGTGTGTGAGTGTGTACAACATGCAATGGGCTGGAAACTCATCTAGGATTACTTTCTCTGGCTCATCTCCACTGACTGCTGTGACAAGTTTGGTTTCTCAATGAATCTGTATGGGATTAAGTTGCAAATGTAGAATAAATGGATGAATGAATGAAAAATAACATAGAAATGTGAACAAAAGGAAAGAAAATAGCAAGACATCCAGTGAATAAAAGGTATATCAGATTTGTTAGTAAATATTTTACACTGGAAGGAATAATAGGCATTCCCATAAAAAAATTATACTTTTTTGTTTGATGACAGGAGGTTAAAACAGGAAAACTCATTTAAACCAAATTTGATACTGTAAAGTTTCTTTTATTATTTATTTATTTTATTTTACATTTGTTGACTGGATATGTCTGAGCTGAAGAGCTCTTTTTCAGCGGAGGCCTGGGGAGAAAAGCTCCATACATTAGACAGTTTTACATTTAAAAACAATTGATAACAATAACATAATACATAGTTTATACAAATAGAAAACAACAACAATTTCAGAAATGTATAGAATGAGAAATAATTAGTAGGAACTTAGGACATTACTAGGTGATAGAGAGATCATGTTAAGACATCTTCAAGAATTTTTTTGGAAATGTAGCTAGTAAGAGAATAAGATGTATAAGCTTAGGACTTTATGTAGTGCATTAGGGAACATATTTAGAAGTTTTGTTAGACAGTCCCCCAGATTCACTAATCGTCCATGCAGGACTAAATTAGTCCTGCATGGAAGCGCCCGTTTAGGAATAGGATGGCAGCATGCCATGCATATTAATGAAGGTGCGCTGCCCAAGCTCCCAGGCTTACACGGAGCGTGTATGAGTGCAGGGGGTGTGTCTGAGAGCAGAGCTCTCAGAATAAACACACTCCTGCAATGTAGAACAGCAGAAAGTGTTAAGAAATGAGCGACATCGCTCATAGGTGTCCACATATCCCCACCAACAGCTCCCCAAGTGTACAGCAGCAACAGTACTGCAAAAGTAAATGAAGAAACCCTTTTATTTATTTTTTTTAAATCTGATTAAAGCTAACCATAGGTGCGCGGGTGTGCCCATCTCTTAGCTATGGTTAAAGCAGCTTAAAAGGCTGAAGATGATAACAAGGTAGATATATGCAAATGAAACCACACAGCAATAGTGTAGTGGACAAAACATCCGCCTAATGAGCAGGTATTCCTGGTTCAATTCCCACTCCAGTACAGTCTATTTTACATGGCAAAGCATGTTATAACCAATTCTTTTGTTGCAAAACCCACTAAATAACACATATTTATGAACTAGAGTACTGCAGGAAATGCACATGTGAAGTATCAGTGTCATAATGAATAAGGCACTAGTAAGCAGGTCTAAGCACAACTAAGCAGTAGTAAGCATATGTAAGCACTAGTAAGCGTGTTTATGTGTGTGCATGGGGGTAAGCACTGCCTACACAGATTAAGCAATCTAGAAGCTAACTGGGTATAAGAAACTGTAACCGGACATTAGCAGTGCTTAGCTCCTTTCAAACACGTGCACAACCACTTACAATTGCTTTAAAGTGCCTTAATCACTCTGTATCCAACGGCCCATGTTCTGCCCTGCAAGAAAATAAACAGCCTCTGCAAGGCTCAAACCCAGGACCCTGTACACTATAGTCAACCACTAAGCCATCATAGCAGTACATAAGAGTGAGATTTCAAAAAACACATCCACACCATAGGAAAATCAAACTGAACATGTGAAATGAATCTATATACAGTGTGACACATATAAACTGCTACATAACATAAATATGTGAACTGGAGTACTGTAGTAAGGCCAGATGTGAGGCATTATTGTAATAAAGTATTGAAGTCCCCAGGACCCCATACAGTGTACATACACATGAATCACAGATACCAGACACAGATATAACGTAACAAATAATAAATCAGTCAAAAGGAAATATAATGCTAATTAGATATTAAGCAACGCTAAGCATTGCACAGGTCAGCTTACCTGGTGTAAGCAATGTGTAGGCCGGCTAACTCAATCTGCCCAGTGGTATGCCCTTTTAAGCAATGCCACTATTAGGTAAGCAGGTGTGCCCATAGCTTAGCCTTTTCAAAACCGTCCAATCATGGGAAAGTGCAGGAAATCGGGTGTATTTAAACCCCACAGGCACCAATAATTCCCATAACTGGTTGCAGCTCCCTACTGTAGGCAGAATGACTAGAGTTGGGGAAGGCACTGGATTTAGAGTGCAGTGCTGGGGCACCTAGGAGTCCAGATTCATGGTATGGCTCCTGGTAAGACACCATGAGGAGAGACTACTTCAGGGCCAGTACCAGGGCTCTCAGCATAAAGTGGAGGCCTGGGACAGTCTCGCCCATGACCTCACCAGTGCCACTGGTATCCTCCGGACTGGTGAACAGGTCAGGCAACACCATGCTAACCTGAAGTGGTGGAGGGGTGATGTCTTGGACCAGTGGATCCAAGAAGCAAGGCAGATGGCCGATGCCCCAGCTCTGAGTGAGTACCCATTCTACTACGTAGATAATGATTGCCTAGCTTGTGTATACTATGGATAGGTAATAGCTAAATATCACTGTATTTGTCTGACAGCTGCAGATGAGTGGGCTGCAAACCAGCAGGCCCAGGCTGCTAGGCTGCAAAGGCTGCATTGCGAGGCAGGTTAGTAATACTCCTGCATGTATTGTCATAACAAATAAATATAACACTTCTGGAAAATGTTGTACCAATATAAAAATGCATTGTGTATGGGATGTACTGAATAAACCAGACAATATGGCAGGAAGACTGTCATATAGGTTGCGTGGAAATAAAGGTGTAATATCTTGTGAATAAAAGTATAACCCCTGGAGTGCTTGTGTACATACTGCTTTCATATGTTGTTGTAGTGTTGCATTCTATAAATAGTACTGTTGTATTAAAAAGTGTTACCCACACTGTTGAACGCAGTTAAAATGTGTAGGAAGTTCAGTATAACAATGTTGGAAGTCCCAAGAGGTCAGTCATATAGAACAACTGAGGGAGACTTAGACATAAACCATTGGAATGCTGTACACCAATTGCCTGATAGCACAGTGTACTGTCACATCAAATGTAATAATTTTACCACACACAGCAGGGGTTTGAGCCCCGGGAGTGGTAGTAAGTTGTATGCATAATCATACCCCACCTTGGATCCCAGAAACTACCGTCCCATCAGTCTGACAAGCCTTATCTGCAAGGCCATGGAGCGTATTATCATGGAACTTATAAACAAAGACATTGGCAACCTTCAAACACTGGACCCCACCCACTTTGTGTTAATGAAGGGCCGATCTTGTCTCTTGAACCTGATTGATTTCTTTGAATCAGTCTCCAGAGCCATGGACAAGGGTAAGGTGGTTCACACAGCCTATCTAGACCTTGCCAAGGCCTTTGACACCATCCCCCACTCTGGAATCATAGATAAATTTACTAAACTGGGTATTAATCCCTACGTCACCCAATGGGTTGCTAACTGGCTTACTGATAGAACCCACACTGTAAAAGTAGCCAACTCCAAATCCAGCTCCAGACAAGTGACAAGTGGAGTACCTCAGGGTTCAGTCCTGGGACCGCTCTTGTTTGGCATCTACTTCACTGAAGTACAGGCCAGCACTAAGGGACTCTGGCTAACAAAGTTCGCAGATGACCGCAAACTGGGAGCCATTATTGAATCCCCAAATTATGTGGATACTCTACAAAAGGGCCTTACAGAAACAGATGCTTGATGCCAGAGCCATGGGCTCAAGCTCAATGCCAAGAAATGTATAGTTATCCCCTATGGGAAAAAACATGTAACTGTGAATTACCATATAGGTGGCAGTACACTAAACACTGAAAGTGTGATAACAGACTTAGGGACACAGGTGGACAGTGGTCTCACCTTCGATAACCACATTGCCACAACAGTCAGGAAATCCTTCTATGTGGCACACCTCATCACTAAGGGCTTTTCATTCAGAAAAAAGGAGGTCATTGTCCCACTGTACTCATCCCTCATTAGACCCATTATAGAATACAACGCCTAGTTTGGTATGTACCTCTCAAGATATCTGTAACAAATGGAAAGGCCGCAGAAATACCTCACTAAAAGAATCACAGGCCTAAAGCAGATACCCTATGCTGACTGCCTTAAAAAACTCCAGCTATACTCTGTCACATATCGACTACTCAGAGGCGATCTCTGCTTAACATACAAGGCCATGTCAAACCCAGAGCTGCTGGACATGCTACACGTAAAGAAATCCCAATCCCTCAGAGCCACACGCTCCAGGGATCTAAACCTTGTCATCACAATAAACAAAACATGCTGGAGGGATAGGTTCCTGACCCAGAGACTCCCAAGACTCTGGAATAGATTGCCCATACATGTCAAGCAGAATGCCTCTTTGGCCCTCTTCAAAAGGAAACTTGATGATTGGATGGGAGAAAGGAAATTCACCCCGGGGATCACGTCAGTTGCCCTGCTAGACAGGGGTCCAGGGAAGTAAATAGTGTGGGAAGAAATAGCCAGGGAATTGTTATGGCTAGGCTTGTATAGGCCCTAGGGCTGATAGCCTAGTATGAACCTATGAACCTATGAACAACTGTACAGAGTTTGTGAGAATGTTCAGATAGAAAACTGCATGCATAATTAGACCCAACAACTGTACAGACTTTGCTAGAATGTTCAGATAGTACACTGTAAGCATAATCATAACCATCAACTGTACAGACTGTGGCAGAATATTCAGGTAGTAAGTTGTATGCATAGTCATACCCCTCAACTGTTCTGATCTGTCCAGCATGTCCAGATAAATGGCCCACATCTGCTGCCCGGTAACCTGTTCCCCTGACAAATCAGTGTGATGATCCAAGCAATGTAGGCAGCTTATACTGATGTATAATGGATAGTCAGACCTGAACATAAAAAGACAATGTATATGGAAACAAACCTGTCATTGTAGCATCTCACCCAAAGTGTATGACAGCTATTCCAAAATATGTCACATTAACACCTGCATCCTGTCAAGCCTTGACCAGAGTGTGTGCAATAATGGATTGTTAGGTATGTGTACAACATCAACATGGACTCTGGGAGTATGTGTAATATTTGTTAGGTAGTGTTAACAAATATTTCCCCACAGCTATAACAGGTAAGAGGTGTAGACTGCAGGTACAACACAGTTCATTCATATACTTGTCTACAAACATGGAATCTGGGAGTATGTGTAGAATCTGTCAGGTAGTATTAACAGAGATTTTCCCCACAGCTATAACAGGTAGGAGTTGTAGACTGTAGGTACAACACAGTTCATTTATAAATATAGAAAATCGGCAATATTCATACATCTATATTATATTCATACATATATATAATATTCATATTCATATTTATTATCATATAATTTCATCACATATATATATATTTACATTATATACTACATTACTCTACATGAATTCATATTCACATACATTATATACATCTATTACATTTTCAACATCTGTAGATTCCTTGAACTAGACTCTTTATACACTATACATTTTATATATTATTCCTTAGAACTTCCATTAGTTATATGTTTATTTATACATTTTCTACAGATATTAAATAATTTTTTCATCATATTTCATTTATATTCTACATATACATTCTTAATATATTATTTCTATATATACAGTAGCAGTTTAGGATAGAAGCATCAAATATTCCGAATGATTATATGGCAGCTTCATACATCTGTCTATACACATATATTTTTTACATATGTTTTTTATACAATGCTTTTATATATGGTTTCCTATAATTGGATTTATTTAAGATGTCTTAAAGTTTTTTATATTTACATATTTATAAAGAATTCATGTGATGTAATTTTTAATTGTGACACATCCAATCAATTTTAATTGTTTAATTGTTTTATTGAATGAATTGACGTAACCTATATAAAGTGCTGTTCTATATGGAGGGTTGTAGGATCTGATGAAGCTTATTTAGCGAAAGCGCTTATCCCTGTACTCCTTTTTGCTGTGAATAAACAGTTGTCTCAACTTAAATCCGACTTTGCTGTCTGCTGTTTAAATCAAAGAAGAACTTTTGAATTTTTGCGCCCTCCCTCGTTCTCGCACAAGTACCTGTTTGATTACAGTTCATTTATATACTTATCTACAAGCATGGACTCTGGGAGTATGTGTAGAACTTATTAGGTAGTGTTAACAATGATTTTCTCAATAACTATAACAGGTGAGAGGTGTAGACTATATGTAAGACACAGTCCATGTAGATACTAATCTACAAACATACCATTGTACAAAGTAAGGACATTGGGTAGTGCAATAATACATGTAAGGGACAGATCACTGCAGTGACTAAGAAAGTTGTGAAACTACAGGGATATATTAGTTGTTATTTGGCCCTTCTCTCTCATCCCCACCATATGTGCTACAATAACCTAATTACACACCTGAATGGGTACGTGTACACTCCAAACTTTTGTTGGGACATATGTCCTATTGGTTTATAAATATTCACATTTGGTTCTATGCATGTGCCATGTTAAAATACTCCCATATTGGTGGCCTGTTGCCATCAGTGAAACATGCATGCTGTTGTAATGGCCACTGTTGTCCCATATATGCATATGTTCTGCTCGCTCTGCAACTGTTGTAAATCTGCTGTCTTGGGTTAATGGGAATACCTGTGCATGCCATTATAACTAATCCTGAATGCTGCTGACTATTACTAACCGATATCTTTCTTAAAACTGCCACACCACAGGTCGTATGGGAAGGCCGGTCCCAGCAGACCCACCTGTCTCACCTCAGCTGGCCATGGCACCGGGAACCAGCACGTCTGGGACCCAGCCTGGGACCTCCTCCGCTGGCCCTGCATCACCTTCAGGTGGAACCGCTGTAGGGGATGGGGCTCGACCCCCTCCCGGGAGTGGGGGCGGAGAGGTACCGGTCACCCGCCTTCAGGTCCTGGCCGTGGTGCATAATAAGCTTGACAAGGAGATTTGAGACCAGCTACGCCAGCTTGAGGGCCGCGTGGTGCAATTAGAGGGTGAGCCTACCCCTCCTACTCAGCACCCAGCACAGCCACCTTTGGGGCAGTGAAGGTGCAGTTGTGACTGTCCATGGGTGGGGACCTCAGTCCCACTGTTTCCATTTGGGGGCTCATGGGCTTGCGACTTCCAAACACCCCTCCCCATCCAAGGTGTTTACCCCCCCCACATGTGTCATATACCTCCCCTGTATGCATCTTGTTTGTCTTGTCTGTTAACCTACCCAAACTACCTCCCCAAATATACCTACTACCCCTCCCCAACATCCCACTCTCACCTGAAAAAAATAAAAAGGACAATCTGTTCCCACAAAAAAATCTTGCCCCATACATAGCTGTCCATTTCACACACATGTCCACTGGGCACATGCAATCTGGTCTAATTGGCATCACAACAAATTATTATTGTCCTCACCTCCACCCAGGGGTTTGAGTGTCCAAATCTACCTCCAAAGTAAGTGCATATGCACAGCTGTTGCTGTAGAAGAAATGGGCAGTTATGGACCTTCTCTACACCCTTCCTGCACATCCCTGGCTAGTTTTCTACTGTCTTTCCCTCTTTGTGCCCCTTTTATCAGCACTTTCCTATCAACCCCTTTTTCTTTTCTTTTAAAGAAATTAGCGGGGGGGGGGATAAGCAGGAGTAAGCACTTTTAAGCATTAGTAAGTGGGTTTAAGCCTGTTTATGTGGGGGTAAGCACTGCCTACACAGGTTAAGCAATTTAGAAGCTAAATGAGTGTAAGAAACTGTAACAGGAAGTTAGCAGTGCTTACCTCCACGCAAACCTGCTTACAACTGCTTTAAAGTGCTTTAATCACTCTGTATCCAATGGCCCGTGTTCTGCCCAGCAACAAAATAAACAGCTCCTGCAAGGCTCAAACCCAGGACCCAACACACCATAGCCAAAGTGATTTACCACTACACCATGCCAGATATATATAAATCTGATGTTCTCAGAAACATATCATCCAGCCCAGTCATGCAGCAATACAGGGAATGTATACTAACATCTAGATGCATGTGTGTGTGTAAATATATTAATATCTAAACAGATAAAACATATCTATATATGTATATATATATATATATATATATATATATATATATATATATATATATATATATTTTAGAAATATATACATATATATAAATATATATGAACGTATATACGTGAAAATGCCTACATCAACACATATATGTGCCTACACCTATATGTCGACATATACACAGCAAGTTTTATATATATATATATATGTATGCAGATATATATATATATATATATATATGTATGCAGATATATATATATATATATATATGTATGCAGATATATATATATATATATATACCACACACACTGCCCAGTCTGCAGATGACCCTACAGATGGGGAGCCCTCATAAACATACCAACTGACATGACAGGTATTAATACATGTAGGACAGCCATATCCGCACACACCCTGTTAAACCAACATTACTCTGAATGCAGTATAGCAGCACTTACAGTCTGTAGTCAGGACAGGCACATCCCCCTCCTGTGTGTGGGCCTGTTTCCGCAGTGTATGTTGTCAGAGGTAAATCCCCAGTCCATCTGAGATGCTGTTTGCCAAACAACAGAATGAGTTCCTGCTCACAGTGAATAAAAAGGACAAACACAAACATGATGTTCCTAGATACTGGAGTGTGTTTCCATGCAATTGGCTATGGGAATGTTACAACAGCTGTTCCACATGCAATCAGCTAGGGAAGGGCTGCAATTTGTGCAGAGGCCATCAGCTGATCATGATCATTACCTAAAATACACATGCTGCTGCTTAAAAAAAGCAGGAGTAGGTCTCCACATCGACCAGTGAGGGAGTGAGGGAGGCAGACAGAGACAAGTCATGTAGGGGTGGGAGAGTAAAAACTAAGGATGGTTGTGTCATACACCTACCAGCACAGGGTATCAAACCTCTGATGACTATGTAGTGCTATCACAGTCCTATGGAGTTGTTGGATGCACCACATAGGTTACCTGTTGTGGAGTCCACAGAACATATATGTGATGGTGAGTGACATCTGCAACAGGGATATGGTAGCTATACGGTAGGTGATGTACATGTGCCACACTCTCACAGGGATGCACACACATTGACACACTTGGCAGGGCCAGGGATACAACTCATCACTATTGAGATTGCCACAACACATTACTTTACAGGTATCACATGCACCACACGGGTCATATGGAGGTTATATGGGCAAAGGGTATGGGGAGGTGTCTGACATCAGACATCATGCTTCAGTATGCCACTGAGGGTTGTAGTGAGTGTGGATATGATCATACGTATCATACAACACACACACAAACACACAGGGTGCCAGTATTGGCATGCATGGATGCATTTCTTCACTGGCATGTGGTGGTTGACTGTGCCAAATGGCTATACAAGGCTAGGTGATGGGTATTCCTTGGCATCAGGCCACATAACAATGGTCTGCATTGTGGCTCAGGCCTGTGCTTTCTGCATTTGCCCACAGTCACCTGGGAGGCTATTGCATGTGGCCAATGCTGTGCATTGCTTGCCATGTATGTGTTCCCTAGTCCATGACATGGACAGTGTCTGGGATGTGCACACCTCTCACATGCATGTACAGTGATATATGGAACTGTACGTGGGGTGTCGGGCCCATGTTGTGTACACAGATTATCATCAGCTGTGCCAGTTGTGGCCACCTGTGGCAGGAACTGGTAATGGACAGCAGGTTAAACCTGTACCTACATTGATAACATGCTACTGGCATTCCCTGGCATCAGTGGCATCTGTTCATACAGGGCATGTTTTCAGGCATGGTATGTCCTTTGTGGTTCACATGTGATGGCACCACAGGTGCTGCAGATGTCCACTGGGGAACATGGTGAAGGTGCAATGTCTGCAGGTATGTGCCTATTGGACAGATGGACAGGGTGCCATGCCCTCTGTAGGCCACTGCAATCACTCCATAGTTACTATCAGTGACCAATATGCAGTGTACTACACACATATTGGCTGTTGCCTTGGCATGTGTGTGTGTATATGGCATGGGTTGAGAGTGTGCTCTGGGTAATACTGGGTTTGCTAATTGTGATTGCCTGGCTGTGATGTCACATATATATGGGTATGGATTTGTACCTCAGCCGCTTGGCTATTTCACATCTGTTATTTCTGTACAGTGGGCATTGTGATATAGGGCCACCATAAAAGACATTTGCAAAACCCACCCCACATTGGGCCCAGGTATCACACACCTCCACACAGGACAGAAGTTACAAACATACACACCTGTCATGCCTGGGCATTGAACCTTTACCTACATAGTTTAGTACACTACACCATTATAGTATGCACCATGGAGATTACTGGCGTACCATTTCCCCAAAGGTGTATTTCACATTGGATGACATCAGCAGGACTGCCAAAGTAGGCCATTGGATATGTCCTGAGTGTGACTAGCCTAAAATGCATTGCTCCCACACAGACATTGGAACACACACAAAACATCTACAACCAACATGTACAGGTATAGACCCCTAACAGAGGTCCATATCACACTACAGTAGTATGCAGTTACAGGACATGCTACGGAGATTATTAGGTGACAGCTTCCCAGAGGTGTATTTCTAGGTGGATGACATCAGCAGCCTTGCCAAAGATGAGCATTTGAATTGTAGGGAGTGTGACTACCCTAAAAAGCATTGCTTTCTACACAGACAGACAAACACAGTTGCCAAGGCTGGAGTTAGAACTCCTATCGAACTAGTTTATCATAGTACAGCAGTATGCAGTTATGGAATGTACCACAGAGATTACTGGGATACAACTCTCCCAAAGGTGTATTTCATAGTAAATGACCTCAGCAGGCTTGTCATAGTGGGGCTATGGGTAGGTTAGTGTGTGTGCATGGGCCATAACCCATTCATCTATGGGTTGGCACGCCACATGCGGACACAATCTGGGTCATATTCCACAGATACTTGTATACAGCTGCTAGATGACTACTTCCTTAGACAGTCATGTTGCACAGCTGGCACATGCACCACATACTCTGTAATGCTAACAGATACTGGGGGCTAGTATCTGCTGTGTGTGACATCAGACCCTCGTGCGGTTGTGGCTCTTTGGCTGTGTGCTGGGTGGGAGAGCCCTGGATGGCTCTTTGTCACAGTCACCCTCTTCCACACATGTATGTATGTCTACCTTTGGCTTATTATAGTGTGTTGTCCTTACATATATGCCTGTATTCCTATCCACTGTGTGTGCAAAGTATGTGTGGTGCATACTGAGAAGTGTTTGCACTAACATCTGCAGCTGCCATATATGTCTGGTCCACTGGTGTTTGCAGATATGACATGTGTTTAAGTGTGTGAGCATGCCCAGTATGGCCCTCTGTATTGAATGTGTGGATCGGGTCCAGGTAGTTTGTACTGCAGTGCTGACTTTTGTGTTGTACACCTACAGGTAGCATGCTGTCTCTGCAGGGTATCCGTCGATCATTTGGCATGGACTGTTACTACATTTCTGCATAGGCTGGGGGGCACACCTGACTATTTCTACATTTCTACACAAGATTGTGTGTGTGGGGGGGCACACCTGACTATTACTATATTTCTACGTAGGATGAGGATACACCTGACTATTTCTACATTTCTACACAGGATGGGGTGGGGGACACACTTGACTGTTATGATATTTCTACATAGGATGGGGGGCACTCACACCTGACTATTTCTACATTTCTACACAGGATTGGGGGGCACACCTGACTGTTACTACATTTCTGCATAAGATGGGGGGCACACCTGACTATTTCTACACAGGATTGTGGGAGGGGGTGCACACCTGACTGTTACTATATTTCTATGTAGGATGGGGGGCACAACACCTGACTATTTCTACATTTCTACACAGGATTGTGGGGGGGGGAGGCACACCTGATTGTTACTATAATTCTACATAGGATGGGGAGATCTGACTATTTCTACACAGGATTGGGGGGCACACCTGACTGTTATTATATTTCTACGTAGGATGGGGGGCACACCTGACTATTTCTACATTTCTACACAGGATTGGGGGGCACACCTGACTGTTACTATATTTCTATGTAGGATGGGGGCACACCTGACTATTTCTACATTTCTGCACAGGATTGGGGGCACACCTGACTGTTACTATATTTCTACATCAGATGAGTGGGCACACCTAACACTTGTACACATTTGCTAGGACTGCACTGGTGTGTTGGGTACTCCATTTCAGTCCGTAGTCTTACCTATCATGCTGGCTAGAGGCATACCAGTGTACTACAGATCTTAGTTTTAATTATCTACATATTAATTTATGACTTCCTAGCCTTCAGAACTCACATCCCACTGCCTGACCTGCTGTAGTCTGTCTGTGTAGGCCTGGGGGGTTACCCATAGGTCTCATTCATAGCCCATAGCACAGCCTTTCTTTGTGTTTGTCTACACCTGTCCTGCTGGCTGTGATGGTTGTTGGGTATGTGACCACCCCCCCGACTGGCATGTGTGAGTCACTTACCTTGTGGGTGTCCCAGTATTGAGGGTGGTGCTGTAGGGCTGCCTATGTTGGATGCACATAGTGCACTCCCTACACATGGTTAGGCACATGTAGTATAATGTCTGGCATCCCTTCTACTTTATGTGAGAGTTGGAAAGAGGTGTTATTCCCTGGGTCCCTCCCATGTCAGTGTATGTGCTATGTGTTGCCTCTTTGCCAAGGCCAGGGCATACTGGGCATGCCTCCATCTGCCTACTGGGGCAGGCTCAGGTTGTTCCTCCTCTGAGTCACTCTGTGCCTGTGCAGGCCTTGGCAATGGTGGGGTGGGGGGCTGTGTGGCCCTGCCCAGTGCTGTTCCTGCTGCAGCTGTTTCCGCAGGATCATATTGTGTAGTGCGACACATACAAGGATAATTTGGGTACATGTAGCTGGTGAGTACTGCAAGGCTCCACCGGATGTATCCAGGCACTGGAACCATGACTTGAGCATCCCAAACACATGCTCTACTATAATTCTGGTCTGTACGTGTGCCTCATTATGGAGTTCTTGTTCGGGTGTGTGTGCATTTCTGATGGGTGTCATCAGCCACGGCTCCAGTGCGTATCCAGCATCCCCCACTAGGTGACTGTGTGGGATGTGCCCATTGGCAAATCTCTGTACAGCTGTGTCAAATGCCAGATGTGGGAATCATGATAGCTTCCAGGGCAGCCAGCGCACACTTTCATTATTATGCCCTGGGCATCGCATATGACCTAGCAGTTGATGGAGGGGAAGCCCTTACGGTTGATGTAGACCCTACCCCACTCACCCGGTGGTGCTTTGATGCCTATGTGTGTGCAGTCTATTGCACCCACTACCTCAGGGTATCCTGCTATTTGGTGGAAGCGAAGCATATTGCTGGCCAACGATTCACGGGTGTTGGGGAAATAGACATGATCATGGACATGTGCTGACATGGCATCCAGGAACTGGTGGAGTACCCTGGATTCTGATGCCTGTGAAATCCCCATCATATCCCAAGTTGGCATTTGGAAGGTACCTGTAGCTAGTATTCTTAGGCCTAAACATACCTTGGTATCCACTGGGATTGGTTCCCCTCAGTTAGTTCTGTGTGTCAGGTGTGGCCGGCACAGCTCAACAGTTTGCTGTAGGAGGTCCCTGTCCACCCTATAGTGCTCCACTATCTCCAGCTCATGTAGCCCCTGGTAGGTTACCCTGGGTCTGTACACTCTTCTCCATCTCCTCACTGTGGGTTGGTCAACAGCGTTCACATCCTCACCACCCTCAGCCTCTTCCACAAGTTGTATGATAGGTATTGCAGCCCCATATCATTTTGCTGTTGTGAGTGTTAAAAGTTCCCTGCTTGTTTACACCAGTGGTGTAGATTGTGGGAAAAAACAGAGGGGAAGGTGTTTGCTTAGTTTATAGTAGTGTTCTGGGCTGGGCTGGTCTGCTGCCTGTGTAATTGGCTGATTCTGATACATTTCACCTGCCAGCTAAGCTAGTTCTCCTTGATTACCTTCCTACTGCTGTGTTCCCTTCCCATTGCCTTCCTGTTTAAGCCCGTGTGTGCGTTGCACAAACAGAGTGCTCAAATGTGCATACTGCTGCTATTTCCTGGTTTAATCTCTTTTTTCTTCCTGTAAAGCCCAGTGCACAGCACGCACACAAGCTTAGGCTTTGTAAAGATTGCTAAGCAGGTTTAGACACACCCCCTAGCATAGCTCTGCTAAGCTAGGAGCAAACTCGAGCCACAGTGCTCCAATCCACTTACAGTATGCCTGATACCCCCCCATGATGTCACCTAACTCCTAGGCTTGCACCAGGCTATTCCTACTCTTACACTGTTGGGACCTGACTCACATGCTGGGGAAAACTGGGGTTCACTGTCCTTCCCCTCATTTGCATAGAATTGCCTGCTAATGCATAGTTACATGTCTCACACTGAGCCTCCCCCCTTAGCAACCACTACTCACTGGCCAGGTTGTCTTCTGCCTGCCATTGACTTGTATGGTGGAATACTGATTTTAGTTAGAATGCTTATTTTAGGTTTATTTTATTATTTTCCCCCGATCCTGTTTGCGTGCAGCTGCCCTACGCTTAAACAGCTGAGATCAGCTAAAAAACAAAAGTTGATTTTTTTTTTGTTTGCAATGCCAATGGCCTTGTACTTGGCCATTGGCATGCTTACTACATGATATGCAGCCTTTATTTGGAGCTGTCATAGCTCCGTTTTGGATTTTGCAGAAATGTACTCGGTTACTAACTAAGTACATTTCTGCAGATAGCACTAGACTTGCATAGACTGTTGCAAGCTTCCTGGATTGCAAAATCACCTCATTTGCATGGATTTCAGCTGCAAATGGGGTGATTTGCATACCAGGGCTTAGTCCGTGCAAGATTAGTGCAGGAGCTCTTGTGCACGCCCCTGCATATTGCCTGCTTGAGCTCCTGCACTGATCTTGCACTCCATGCAAGCTTTTGAGAATCCGAGGGAGTATGTGTGTCATCAGATGAACCACAAAGTTTTGTTAGACAGTATGTGTGTCATCAGATGATCCACAAAGTTTTTGTTAGATAGTCCCCCGAATTTACAAAGCCCTTTATAGCATGCAGGATTAGTCTAAGAACTATTTTCGGCAATATGGCCAACGTGCGATCTAGGAACGAGCTCTCGGGACGTGCACGTGAGCTCTCAGGCTAATCCTGCATGGACCGAGCTCCTGTATGCAAATTACCCTCATTTGCAGGTGAAAAACATGCAAATTAGGGTAAATTGGGATCCAGGAAGCTGTCAGCTGTCAGTGCAGGACGACTGCAGTCTGCAGAAATGTACTCGGTTAGTAAACGAGTACATTTATGCACACTACAAAATGGAGCTATGATAGCTCCAAATAAAGGCTGCATATCATTGAGGAAGCATGCCAATGGCCAAGTATAAGGCCATTGGCATTGCAAACTGTTTCAAAACTAAAAAAATCAACTTTTAATTTTTTTTGCCGATCTCGGCAGATAGGGCAGTGGCGCACAAATGGGATCGGAGGGAATATAAAAAAAATAAACTTATATTGAGCATTCTAACTAAAAGCAGTATTCTGCCATGCAAGTCAATGACAGGCATAAGACAATGTGAGTAATGGTTGCTAAGGGGGGAGGCTCAGTGTGGGACATGTAACTATGCATTAGCAGGCAAGCCTATGCAAATGAGGGGAAGGATAGTAAATCCCAGATTTCCCCAGGGTGTGAGGCAGGTCCCAAGAGTGTAAGAGTATAAATAGCTGGGTGCAAGACTAGGATATAGGTGACATCATGGGGGGGGGTGTCAGGCATACTGTAAGTGGAATGGAGTCCTGTGGCTTGGGACTGCTCCTAGCTTAGCACAGCTATGCTACAGGTGTGTCCAAACTGCCTAGCACTCCTTACAAAGTGTAAGCAGGTGTGCGCGCCGTGCACAGGGATTCACAGGAAGAAAAAGGAAGGTAAACCAGTAAATAGCAGCTCTGTGCACATTTGAGCACTCTGTTTGCACGGTGCACACACAGGCTTAAACAGGGAGACAATGGGAAGGGAAAACAGCAGTAGGAAGGTAATCAAGGAGAACTAGCTGAGCTGCCAGGTGAAATGTATCAGCATCAGCTAATTACACAGGCAGCAGACCAGCCCAGCCCAGAACACTACTATAGACTAAGCAAACACCTTCCCCCCCGTTTTTTCAACACTCTACACCACTGGTGTATACAAGCGGGGACATTTTAACAAACAAACCTATAAAATGAGAAGGGCTGCAGCAGGCAACATAGAACAACATGTGCAAGAGGCTGAGGGTGGTGAGGATGTGAATGCTGCCAAACAACCCACACTGAGGAGACAGAGAAGAGTGTATAGACCCAGGGTAACCTACCAGAGGCTACATGAGCTGGAGATAGTGGAGCACTATAGGGTGGACAGAGACTTCCTACAGCAAATCGTTGAGCTGTGCAGGCCACACCTGACACACCAAACTGGCCGAGGGGAACCCAACCCAGTGGATACCAAGGTATGTGTAGGCCTAGGTATACTAGCCACGGGTACCTCCCAAAACACAACTGGTGATATCATGGGCATCTCACTGGCATCAGCATCCAGAGTATTCCACCAGTTCCTGCATGCTATGTCTGCACATGCCAGTGAGCATGTATATTTCCTCAACATACGTGAGGTGTTGACCACCAATATGCATCTCTTCCACCAAATAGCAGACTACCCTGGGGTAGTGGGTGCTATAGACTGCACGCACTTACTCATCAAAGCACCACCTGGTGAGCAGGGTAGAGCCTACATCAAATGAAAAAATACAAAAGGCTGGGTAAACACCTGGTATACACCTCAAGCAAGTAAACGAAAAAAGACCAATGGTTAGACCACAGCTGAAGATAAAAATAGAATAATCCAAGCCAAGAAATAAATCACTTGTAACTTTGCAACAATGCCCTTTATAAAGCCAAAAATTGTAACTGAAATGTGGTAGTCAAGGTAGGAAACAGTTCACTTGCAGCTTCACAACAATTGCCCTTTATTAAACAAGAGTAAGCGCTTTTGCGATCTAAGTCAGCTGATCGCTTCTTCAGACTCCTTGTTTAATAAAGGAGCCTACATCAACCACAGGAGCATCCCCTCCATCAACTTTCAGGTCGTATGTGATGCTCAGGGTATTATAATGAATGTGTGTGCTGGCTGCCCTGGAAGCTATGACGATTCACTCATATGGCAGCTGACGCAGCTGCACCACAGATTTGCTGATGTGGACATCCCCTACGGTCACCTAGTGGGGGATGCTGGGTACCCACTGGAGCCATGGCTGATGACACCCATCAGAAATGCACACACACCTGAACAACAACGCCATAATGAGGCACACACAGGCCACTCATATAATAGAGCGTGTGTTTGTGATGCTCAAGTCATGGTTCCGGTAGCTGGACACATCCAGTGGAGCCCTGCAGTATTCACCAGCTACATGTACCCAAATTGTTATGGTATGTGCTATGCTACACAATATGATCCTGTGGAAACAGCTGCAGCAGGAGCAGTATGGGGCAGGGCCACACAGCCTCCCCACCAATGCCAAGGCCTGTACAGGCACAGAGTGACTCAGAGGAGGAACAACCCAAGCCTGCCCAAGTAGGCAGAAAGGGCTGTGCCCAGAATGCCCTGGCCTTGGGAAAGAGGCAATGCATAGCATATGCACTGACACATTAGGGACCCAAGGAATGACACCTCTCTCTGACTCGCACAGACAGTAAATGGGATGCCAAACATGACACTACCTGTGCCCAACCATGAATAGTGAGTGTACTATGTGCATCCGACATAGGCAGCCCACCAGCACCATCCTCAAGTCCGGCACATCCTCAAGGTAAGTCAATCAACCTACCAGTTTCCAAATGGAGTAGAATGTGTTTTTACCTGTAGCTATGGTATGGATGTGACCATGCAAGGGAATTGGGTGGCTAAATGTCAAGGCAACAGACAGTAGACACCCATAGTGGCATCATGACATCTGTAACACATACTGGAGTTACCATAATAGCCAATAATACACAGGGTGACAAAACCCACTGCAAGAAATGGCCTGAGCAACATGTATGTCCATAAGAGCCACACATGCCAGTCAGGAAGGTTCACATACCCAACAACAGTCTCAGCCAGCAGGACAGGTGAAGACAAACACAAACAAATGCTGTACTATGGTCTCTGAATGTGCCCTGTGGGTAACCCCTCCCCCAGGCCTACATAGACAGACCACAGCAGGCCAGGCAGTTGGATGTAAGTTGTGAAGGCTAGGAAGTCAGAAACTAATATGTAGGTAAACAACACTAGGATCTGTAGTACACTGGTAAGCCTCTAGCCAGCAGGATAGGTAAGACTACAGACTGAAATGGAGTACCTGACATACCAGTACAGTCCTAGCAAATGTGTACAAGTGTCAGGTGCGCCTCCCCCATCCAATGTCCACTTATAGTAACAGTCGGTTGTGCTGCCCCACTCCTGTGTAGAACAGTAGAAACAGGCAGGTCTCCCCCCCCCCGCTATGCAGAAATGTAGCATGTAGCAACAGTCAATGGCAAATGACCAATGGATACCCTGCAGACACAGCATTCTACCTGTCAGTGTACAACACAAAGGTCAGCACTGCAGTACAAACTACCTGGACTTGATCCACACATGCAACACAGATGGCCATGCTGGGCATGCTCACACACTTAGAGGAATGAAGGCAATGTCAGTCAACAACATACTGAGAGGTTATACTGAGCATGCTCACACACTTAAACACATGAAGGCCATGTCTGCAAACACCAGTGGACCAGATGTATCTGGCAGTCACAGTTCTCAGTGCAAACACATGTCAATATGCACCACTCCTGCCTTGCACACACAGTGGATAGGAATACAGACAGATATGTAAGGGCAGCACACTATAATAAGCCAAAGGTACACAGGCATAGATGTGTGGAAGAGGGTGACCATGACAAAGAGCCATCTGGGCCTGTCCCAACTGGCACACAGCCAAAGGGCTCCAAACACATGAGGTGCGGATGTAACCCACTGCAGATACTAGCCAAGACTGTACAAGGAAGTAGCCATCTAGTAGCTGTATACATGTACCTGTGACATATGACTCCATGTGTGCCCGCATGTAGCATGTCAACCCCTGCATGAATGAGGTATGGCCCATGCACACACTGGCCTCCCCACAGCAGTAGTATGACAAGCCTGCTGCGGTCATCCAATGTGAATTGCACCTTTGGGAGAGCTACAGCTCAGTAAAATGCATGGCACGTCTCATAACTGTGTACTGCTGTAGTGACAGAGTAGTTAGGTAGTAATACTAACCCCAGACCTGTCAATTCTGTGAGTGTGTGTTTGTGTGCATGCCTGTCTGTCTCTGAATGTGGAGAGAGCAATGCTTTTTAGATTACCCACACTCTGTACAATGCATATACTCAACTTTGGCAAGGCTGCTGATGTCACTCACCTAGAAATACACCTCTGGGAAAGTTATAGCCCAGTAATCTCTGTAGCACGTCCTGTAACTGCGTACTGCTGCAGTGTGATAAAGTAGTTACGTAGGTATTCAAATCCCAGACCTAGCAACTGTGTTTGTGTGCGTGTGTGTGTGTCTGATTGAGTAGAGAACAATGCTTTTTAGGCTACTCACACTCCGTACAAGTCATATACTCAACTTTGGCAAGGCTGCTGATGTCACTCGCCTAAAAATACACCTCTGGGAAGGTGATAGCTCAGTAATCTCTGTAGTGTGTCCTGTAACTGCATACTGTAGTGTGATAAAGTAGTTAAATAGGTGTTCGAACCCCAGACTTGGAAACTGTGTGTGAATCTGTGTGTGTCTGACTGAGTAGAGCGCAATGCATTTTAGGCTACTCACACTCCGTACAATTCATATACTCAACTTTGGCAAGGCTGCTGATGTCACTCACCTCGAAATACACCTCTGAGAAAGTGATAGCCCACTAATCTCCATAGCACATCCTGTAACTGTGTACTGCTGTAGTGTGATAAAGTAGTTAGGTAGGTGTTCAAACCCCAGACTTGGCAACTGTTTGTGTGTGAATCTGTGTGTCTGGCTGAGTAGAGAGCAATGCTTTTTAGGCTACTCACACTACATACAAGTCATATGCTCAACTTTGGAAGGCTGCTGATGTCACTCACCTAGAAATACACCTTTGGGAAAATGATAGCCCAGTAATCTCCGTAGTGCGTCCTGTAACTGCGTACTGCTGTAGTCTGATTTAGAATGGTGGTAGGGTTCTATCTCCATCCATGGCAGTTCTGGATGTTTTGTGTGTGTTTCAGTGTATGTGTATGGAGCAATGCATTATAGGCTACTCACTCGCAGTACATTACAAATGCCTTACTTTGATAATCCTGCTGATGACATTCATTGTGAAATACACCTTTGGGGAAGATGTACTTCAGTAATGTTGTGGTGCGTACTATAACTGTATAGTGCAGTAAACTAGTTAGGTAGGGGTTCTACTCCCAGACATGACATGCGTGTTTGTAACTCATATCCTGTGTAGAGATGGTTGTGTGTGTGTGACACCTGTGGGCAATGTGGAGGGGTTTTGCTTATTTCATTTATGGTGGCCATACTATATATCACAATGTCAACCATACAGAGATAACAGATGTAAATTAGCTGAGAGGCTGGGGTGCAAAGTCATACCCATACATGTGGCATCAAGGCCAGCCAATCGCAGTTAGCAACCCACTGTGCCTTCACATGTGACTCACAACGGACATATCATGCCTGACAACATGCCCTGTATGGACAGATGACACTAACATCAAGGAATGTTGTTAGCATGCTATCATTGTAGGTGCAGGGTAAACCTGCTGACCATTACCAGTCCCTGCCACAGGTGGGCAAGACTGGCACATCTGATGATAATCTGTTTTCACAGCATGGACCAGACACCCCAGGTACAGTTCCACATGTCACTGTACATGCATGTGGGAGGTGTGCACATCCTAGACACCATCCAAGTCATGGAATAGGGAACACATACATGGGAAGTGATGCACAGTATTGGCCACATACAATAGTCACCCAGGTGAGTGGAAGAGGGATGCAATACACACCTGTGTGGGCAAATGCTGAAACTACAGGCCTAAGCCACAGTGCAGACCATTGTCATGTGGCCTGATGCCAAGGTATACCCATCACCTACCCTTGTATAGCCTGCTGACACTGTTGATCACCACACACCTGTGCAGACATGCACCCATGCATGTCAGAACTGGCACCCTGTGTGTTTGTGTGTGTGTTGTATGGTGCGTATGTCCACATCCACACTCACTAAAACCCCCAGGACACAATGAAGCATGCTGTCTGATGTCTGACACCCCCTCATACTCACTGCCCATATGACCTCCATATGACCTGTGTGGTGCATGTGTTACCTGCACATTGATGTGTTGTGGCAATCCCACTAGTGATGAGTTACACTTCTGGCCCTGCCAAGTGTGTTAATGTGCGTGCATCCCTGTGTGTGTGCCTGTGTTGACGCTGGCACCTGTTCATGCAGACAGGCATGTATACATCACCTACTGTATATCTACCGTATCCCTGTTGCAGATGTCACTCACCATCACATATATGTTCTGAGTGCTCCCCAGCAGATAACCCATGTGGTGCATCCAGTAACTGCATCGAACTGTGATAGCACTACATAGCTGTTGGGGGTTTGATACCCTGTTCTGGTAGGTGTGTGACACAAACATGTTTCAGTTTTACCCTCCCTGACATGTATTTGCCTCTGTCTGCCTCCCTCACTCCCTCTCTGGTGGATGTGGAGACCCACACCTGCTTTGCTTAGGCAGCAGCATGTGTATTTTAAGTGATGCTCATGATCAGCTGATGGCCTCTGCACAAATTGCAGCCCTCCCCTAGCTGATTGCATGTGGAACAGCTGTGGTAACATTCCCATAGCCAATTTCATGGAAATGCACTCTAATTTCTGGGAACATCATGGTGGTGTTGGCCCTTTTCTGTCACTGTGAGCAGGAACTAGATCTGTTGTTTGGCAAACAGCATCTCAGATGGATTGGGGATGTACCTCTAACAACATACACTGTGGAAAGAGGGCAACAAACAGGAGGGGGATGTGCCTGACCAAACTACAGACTGTAAGTGCTGCTATACTGCATTTGGAGTAATGTTGGTTTAACAGTGATTGTCTGGATATGCCTGTCGTACATGTCGCAATACTTGCCATGTCAGTTCCATGTATATGAGGAATCCCCATCTGCAGGGTCATCTGCCGACTGGACAGTGTTGTGCCTTTGGTTTCATGTGTCAGCCACGATGCATCTATCTGTGGAATGCAGAAGGTAGTGTGAGGACTGCAGTCTGTAGATGGTGAAGGCTGTGACAGTTACTGACTACATATCCCTCATTGGACATATGTTGCAACAAACACCGTTACAATGGTAGATTTATGAGGGTATCACAGCAACATGTCTATACTGGCCCTGTGTATGTGCTGTCAGCCACACCTCTGTCAACCTTTGTACATATGACGTGCATGAAGTGGTGCATATGTGCTGTACACCATAAATAGTGTCATCATATCTGATAACAAACCAGTGATATATCAGATTGCTACACATGTCATGTACAGTAGGGGTTACATTTCATGACATAACCTGGACATTCTGTGGATGTTTGTACAGTACTGAGGTCTGTGTAGTGATGGTGAATGTCGGCAGTGTGTGTATTGTTAATATGTACTTTGGCCTGTATACAGACTGTGGTAGATGTCATTGTTCTAGCTCCCCTTCTATCTAATGTTACATGCTGCCCCACTGTATGGTACCATTTTGCCGTACATGTTTGTAGGGCCATACACACACACATGTCCCATATCTCAGACAGCCATCAGACCAAACTGTGTAGCAGCCCAGTATATGTAGGGTCATTCTGTGAGTGGCGCATATGAGGATGGTGTAGAACAGATAGCCCATATACTGTACTATTATGCTAACGTACCATATGTGGCTGTGGCTGTCTTCACATTGGTTGTGGTTATGCACTTTCACACAGGTTTATCCTACCCTGTGCTGTGACATGGCTGTTGAGCCTGCTATATATGCAGGTACTGTACAATAATATCCTTAGGATGTCTGTCAGTAGTCAATGGCACACATTTATGATCAGATGTCACCTTCCACACGCACTATGTCTGTGAAGACAATCCCAATGACAGTAGCAATAGTCTAGTAATATACCTGCTATACATACCTGACATCCCCTTGCAGTACGACTTTGGGACTATAGGGGCTGGGGTAGGGCTATACTCCACGTCCAGGACATATGGTGGAAATATATGGAGATGTACTTATTCAGATAGCCATATATATATATATATATATATATATATATATATATATATATATATATATATAGGTTTACTATTGAATGTGCGAATGCACTTCGTTCGAACGGCGACCTCATTGACGTGTTTGCGCGAACTGAAACTGCGAAAACTGTTCGCTAGCGAACCGAAACCATGAAAACCTCGACGATCGACATTACCGTCGCGAACACCTCCACACCCATGCTACCATGGGTCGGATAGGGGCGAGGTTTTGACGTTCGTACTTCTGGGAGTTGGCGTAGTGGCGTTCGCAGTTCGCAAGGTAAGACGAGTCGCACATGTCGGGATCGACATTTCAATAGTAAACCTATATATATGTACACATTTTATATATATATATATATATATATATATATATATATATATATATATATATATCTGAGTACACATGTGTAGTACTTCCAATTACCACTGTCATGGCAACCACCCACTATGAATCCCTACATCATGTGGGCATATTCCCTGTACATTCCCTGTATGATGGACATCCTTCCTGCGTGTGGGCAGCAATGTTACAGACAGCAGGTAGCAATACCTCTTACAGGAGAACCTGCACACTCAGGGCAGTCACATATATGTAGGAGGATCAGGACATACAGACAGACTGTGAGTAGAGTGATGTTATGCTTTGTATAGTACTGGTGTTACAGGGTGTGTGTGTTTACATACTAGTTTACCTTGGAATGCAGTCTGTCTGCATAGCTCACTACTGTGGGCCTATCCTCTTGCTGGACAGAGATGTGCCTATCATGTGTTGTCTGTCCACCACACAGGTCCTGTGTTGGATATTACACTGGCAGTGTGTGTCTTGCATGCTATCAGTACATGGCTACATCCATTTGTGTTCCTGATGTTTTATTCCTGCATAAGGTTAAGTTGCAACACATCCTGTAACACCAGCAAGTTCCAGGGTATGTAATAGCAATATTCCGAGTATGGCCCTGTCTTCCTGCCTTTATCCTCCACATATATGGCAGGCTTTGTCCTGCTGTGATACGGTTTTGGGTTGTTAGGTAATGGCCTATCATTAATTACTGCTAGCATTCCTGCTATCATCCCAGTCATAATGTGGACTCCCACAACATTTGTTGGTCAGGGTCCATACATGTGACAGATACATTGACATTACCAGAAGTAATGAATGTCCCCCTAGGGCTTGACTACAGGGTGTAATTGGAGGCTGCTGAACTACATCTGATACTGTTGATTGTTACTTATCTTGAAGGCAAACCCTTTGTCTACTGTTGTATGAACTGAAGGGCTTGGCCTGGACACCACAGTATGTTACATATCCGCACTGTCTGCATCTACTGTTATGTGTGGGCCTTGCATCCATCACTGGTTAAATATTTCAAATTCTATGTGCTGTCAGTGATGGCATACATTATTATATGGTACACAAA
The DNA here is from genome assembly GCF_019279795.1 of Protopterus annectens. Lineage (NCBI taxonomy): Eukaryota > Metazoa > Chordata > Ceratodontiformes > Protopteridae > Protopterus > Protopterus annectens. Next base: position 286,776,398 of record NC_056727.1, on the reverse strand, counting down.
TGAAGGTTGCCTGTGTATACATACCTGTGTGTCGTGTCATGTCCTTTGAATTGTGAGTGGGTATGTGTGTAATGTAAGTATTCCCTTTGTGGGGCTGGTTACCACACTACACATGTCACAGGTACCAGTTACAGGGCTTGTGGCTGAGGGATATACATTGCACCCAGTACGTCCACACTACTTCTACATATGTATGGCTACTAATACCCTTTGTCTGTGTATATGTGTATGTACCCATATGTACCCATATATCATATATATATATATATATATATATATATATATATATATATATATATATATATACCTGAACATGATTGTCAATGTATAGATGTGTGTGCATATTTTTACCGCTGTAGTGTGTACCCCTTCAACATTGTACACTCTCTGCAGTAGAATGACTTTTCTGCATGATATGTTACAGATATTGCCCTGACATGTACAGGTGACTTGGATTACTGTTGGAGCATTGTAGCTGTGTTGTGGTGGGTCCTGACGTCAAGTAATGCATGTGCTGGATATTGGATTGCACAGCATATCTATTAGGGCTGGGGGGGGTTACATAGCAGTAATTACCAGGTGTCCCCAATTTGTGCCCCCACCCCCATTAACTGTGCTCATGGTCTGTTATGTTGTACGGAGTGGGCCAGGATTCCATTCCCATGTGGAAATCATATACACATGTCTATCTGTATATAAATATATATATATATATATATATATATATATATATATATATATATATATATATATATATATATATATATATATATATATATATATATATATATATATATATATAATTATATATGTGAAACCCTCATATATAGAGAAATAGAACTGGACATTGATATAGCTCTAGATGTGTATATGTATATATATATATATATATATATATATATATATATATATATGTGTGTGTATGTATGTATGTATATACATATATATATATATATATATATATAGATATATACACCGAACATATTTATCTATCTATGTGCCATTGCTGTTATATGGTTATTTGTGAGTCATACATACACATATATATACCTATAGCGATCTGTCTACATTTACAGATATATATCTGTCCATATGTCCATGCATGTTCGGCTTATATGTGTTGCCTGTACCGCATTCTCTTGGCAATTGACATGGATGACCTTAAGACTGAGGTCAGTCATTCGTGCCGACAAGTTTGTGTTTCATACTTATCATCTCCTTCAATATATGTGTTCTACTACATATAATGGTGTAAGTAGCAACATGTTAAGTGTATTAGAACAATATTTGACCAATATCCCTATTTGTACCCACATTATGGCGCACTATGTCCGGACTTCTTGCATTAAGAGGTTGTGTGGTGTGATATTACTATATTTCCTGTGCTGTTGACTGATTGTGCTGGATGATACATATGTGAAATAAGAGGGTTATGTACATCTGCCATGGTTTACTGGTATATCATGTAGTGTATGATGTGCAGGGTCCTGGGTTTGGTCCTTGCAGAGGCTGTATATTTTGTTGCTGGGCAGAACACTGGCTGTTGGATACAGAGTGAGTAAGGGACATTTGAGTGGTTGTATGTGGGTGTGCGCAGGTGTATGTGGGTTTGCGCAGAGCTAAGAAATGCTAACCTCCAGTTGCGTTTCCTTACACTCAGCTAGCTTCTGCTTTGCTTAATCTATATAGGCAATGCTTACCCCCACGCAAACACACGTACACACATTTACAACTGCTTATCTATGCTTACTACTGCTTTTTTCCACTTACACCTGCTTACTAGTGCCTTAGTCATTATGGCACTTCACATGTGCATATAATGCAGTACTCCTGTTCAAATATAAATGTTATTTAGTAGGTTATACAGCACAATGATGTTAATATATGGTTTTCACATGGAAAATAGAATGTGCTGCAGTGGGACTTGAACCGGGAATGCATGCACCTTAGATGGATGCTCTGCCCAATACACTATTGCTGTTCTACTTCATTTTTATATATCTACCATAATGTCTTACCCATGTTCCCTTCCCCTGGCCCCCGAGCTCCACGTACACAGCATCCATCCATTCTCCAGTTGCTAGCCCTGCCATACCACACCTCCACACATTTCCCTCTCTGCATGTCTCGGTACTCCTCCCGTATACTGTCTCAATCCAAGCATCTGCAGGCTCTTCATCCGTTTAATCCACGTATGTACCAGCCTTCACTTGATCCTCCTCTGATACTGGTGGAGACATTGATGTGACCCACAACTGTTGCATCATCCCACCAGGGACGGATCTGTTGTTGTGTCAAGAGTAGACCTAGCTGGTCTACACTGTTTCTCCCACTGGTAGCATCCTGTCAGGGTTTTGAGAAGCAGTGGTTTGCTCACACACCTGGCCAGCCTCATCTCCCGCTTCCACTGAACCAATGCCTTAGGTGTGACATGCTGTGCATGAAGCACGCTCACACGCCCCCACGGTGTGCACCATATATCATTATTCCCTTTGGTATTATGCAGGACTACTGTTCTCACAGTATGATTAGACAGACACTGTTCTGTGATGCACATAGACTGCTCATAATACTGTGGTTAAGCAATGGACACGTTTGCTGGTATGAATCTGCACACTTATATACATTTCCTATACTGTTGGATGCCTGTGCTGGATGATGTGTATGTGATCACAGCAGCTGAATGTGTATCTGCCATGGCTTAGTGGAACTCACATCAACTATAGTGTGCAGGGTCGGGGGTTTGCAACCTGGCAGTGCAGATTATTTTGTTAATGGCCACAACAACAGCTGTTGGCTACAGAGTGACTAAGGCACTGTAGAGCAATTGTAGGCTGGTATGCGCTGGTTTGCGTGAAGCTCAGCATTGCTGACCTCTGGTTGCAGAGTCTTCCACTGAGTTAGCATCTACATTGCTTCACCAGTGTGGTAATTGCATACCGGTGGCCAAACAGGCTTACACCCACTTGCTCCCACATACACACACGCACCTTTGTGTATTTAGTTCACATTTGTCAACTGGAACAATCCGACTGTATGCTTGTCCATTTCCAGCAGTGGCCCGGGGAGTAGAGCTCCACAGTGACCCCAGCTACTAATTCCAATTAATACTGAGGTGTTCACATTCATAGAGAGTAACAGTAATAACATAGCTATGTCCCCCATTCTTCATGCTTAGTTTACGTTAACATGTCGGTATTATCCATGCTTAGGTCAGGTTTACATGTCAGGTATGACTGTTGACAAAGGTCGGTATAAGGTGAAGTTGGATTTCTGTTTAACAGTTCTGGATAGGTTACATGCAGGCATTTGGGGTAGGTGTAGTTATTCCATACCTGTGTGGTACAGTAGAAGGGAATAGTGAAGGAGTAGGAAGGTAGGTAGTCAGGGTGACATTGTAGCTGTATAGTAGCCTGTAGGAATAATTAGATGGGGAGCAATAGGGAAGGTTTGCCAGATGCTGGGATTTGTATGCGAGGCAGGACAAGAGGTGTCAGTTTCACTAGTTGATGTAGTGGTATAGATTGTAAGTTGGGGGGAGGATTTCGCAAGGTGGTGAGCCTGTGCTGATCCAAGTGTGCTTGTGGTGTTCCTTCATGTGTTAATTACATGTGTCCTGTTGGACAGCTGAGATAATACATGTGGGTTGGGGGTTCCAGATTCTGGCTATATAGTGGGGAAAGAGGGTGTCACCTACGTGTAACCTTAAACATTAATAGAGATGGAACAGGGGTTGATAGGTATCTGGTGTGTATGGGGCACAAAGGAGGGAGTTAGTAGAGAAATTATCCAGGGATGTGTAGGATGGCTGCAAGGATGGTCCACAGCTGGCCATAGGTTCATATGTTCATAGGTTGGTACTAAGCTATCAGCCCTAGAGCCTATACAAGCCTAGCCATAACAATTCCCTGGCTATTTCTTCCCACACTATTTACTTCCCTAGACCCCTGTCTAGCAGGGTGACTGATGTGATCCCCAGGGTGAATTTCCTTTTTCCAATCCAATCGTCAAGGTTCCTTTTGAAGAGGGCCAAAGAGGCACTCTGCTTGACATGTATGGGCAATCTGTTACAGAGTCTGGGGAGTCTCTGGGTCAGGAACCTATCCCTCCAGCATGTTTTGTTTATTGTGATGACAAGGTTTAGATCCCTGGAGCATGTGGCTCTGAGGGATTGGGATTTCTTTAAGTGTAGCATGTCCAACATGTCCATGTCATCTACAACAACAGCTGTGCATATACACTGCATTTGGAGTTTGCGTTCGACACTCACACCCCTGGGTTGGGGTGAGGACTACAATAACAACATGTGATGCCAATTAGATCGGCTTACATGCCTACAGTGGGGTGCTGCGACCATGTGTTCTTAGGTGTTATGTAGTGGGTTATGCAACAGCACATAAGGTTATACCGTACCTTGCCATGTAAAATAGACTGTGCTGTGGTGGGACTCATATCGGGAATGGCTGCTCGTGAGGCGATAGCATACCTGTCAACTGTACAGTTTTTGCAGACTGTCCAGAGTTTGGCTTCATAATTTTGGTGTGCTCCTCTTACAATCTGCACCTGTCTGGCAAATACCTGGGAACTGAAGTCATTAAATAAAGACAAGTATTTGTGTTTTAAGACTCCACATCCTTCAGAAAAGTCATGCTAATGCATAGCCTATTATTCTGTCAACTTTCTAAGATTGTAAGTGGAATATTTCATATCTGTCCCTAATTGTCCCCCCAACATTTTAGGTTTTGTCCAGAGGTTTTGCTCTAAGAGGTTGAGAGGTATGGGCAAAAACTCTGCTCAATTCGCAATATTACTTACATCCCCGGGGCGGTCCGAATTCAACTGCACCAGCCAACACCTGCATGCCTAGGCTCATAATTGCATACCCATAGTTCCCCCATCTGCCCCTCCTCTACAGCACTCATCCTTACTGTGGGTGCAGGTGGGGGTCTAACCACACCACTACACACTGCCCACTCTCCACATCTCGGCACCCATGTCTTATGTTGTCTCGACCCATGGGTCATCAGGCTTGCCCAACCTTGTAGTCCTTGTATGTACATGGCCTGGTTAGATAAATTGTTACAGGGACTGACCCCAATCATCATCAATTTTTGGGGTGTCCCACAAGGGACATTGTTGTCTTTGTTTCAAGATTAGACTTGGCGGGTCTCTCCCACTGGTAGTATCCTGCCTGTAATCTGAGAAGCAGTGGTGTGTTTACTTGTATTGTGTGTTTGTATGTTTCACCTGTCTAGCTGGGGGGGGGGGGGTTGATGCTACGTGTTACACGTTTGTTGATTGGACCCTTCACCTCCATTGGCACAGTCTGTGAAGTGTGAAGATATGTAATTCTTAACTGCTGTATCATATCCTAGCTATATATATGTGTATATTTACACACACACACACACACACACACACACACACACATATATATATATATATATATATATATATATATATATATATATATGTGTGTGTGTGTGTGTGTGTGTGTATATATATATATATATATATATATATATATATATATATATATATATATATATATAAAAATGACATATGGATGTATGGGTGTCTGCATATGTATATATCTATATGTGGGTATTTAAATATATTCTGTCTATGCATGTATACATTTGTACTACGGAGAGGGAGAGGTTTATCTCCATGTAGGTATGAGTATATATACACACACCTCTACATTTTTACATCTACATCTGGTTATTCCATTCTTTGCCATGTACAATAGACTCTGCTGCAGTGGGACTCATAGTGAGAGTGGCTGCCCATTGGGTGGCAGCTCTGTCCAATGAACACTATTGATTCCATCCCTTGGGCGGTCCGAATAGATCCACTCCAGCAAATACCTGCATGCCTAGACCCATAATTGCATACCCATAGTTCCCCCACCCCCACCTCCTCTACAGCACTCATCCTTACTCTGGGTGCAGGTCGGGTATTAACACACTACTACACACTACCCACTCCACTTCACGGGACCCATCTCGTACGTTGTCTCGACCCATGCGTCATCTTTCTTTCCCACCCTTGTAGTCCGTGTATGTACACGCCCCACCTTGATAAGTCATCACACGGGCTTTCTCCTATAACAAGACAATTTTTGGGGTGTCCCACAAGGAACAGTCCTGTCACTGTTCCAAGATTCGACTTCTCAGGTCCTCTGTGTCCCCCCCCGGTTGTATCCTGTCTGTGGTCTGGGGAGCAGTGGATTGTTTACATTGTTTGTGAGTTTGTTTGTATGTTTTCTGTGTCCGGCTGGGGGGGGGGGGTTCATGCTACGTGCTACACATTTCTTGCTTGGGCCCCTCACCTCCATTGGCATGGCCTGTGAACATATGTCATTCTTAGGTGCTGTATCTTATCATAGTTATATATCTGTGTATATCTACGCATACACACACACACACACATATACATATATATATATATATATATATATATATATATATATATATATATATATACATATATATATATATATATATATATATATATATATATATATATATATATACATAGATATATATATCTATACACACTACCCTGGACTGGATACTAGTCAGTAAGAGCCCCCAGTCATATATAACAGGCTAATAAAACAGGAACAAACCACTTGCTGACAAACAGGATAAACGCCCAGTGCTCCAGAAAAACTTGAATAATATTAATGAAACCAAAAGGAGCAACTAGGCTGATGCAGAGTCACAAGTAGAAATGAAAGGCAAAATCCTCAGGTTAAAATCCAAATGAAAGGCAAAATCCTCAGGTTAAAATCCAACTTTAATTCCACTGCAGGTCAGATAAGCACTTTCACTCATTCATTTGAGCTTCATCAGATCATGTAACAAAGACCTTCAAGTACATAGGCTACATTTATACAGTTAAAACATCTCCTATTGGCTGCTTCTTGTTACATATTCATGAGTTAATCTAAGCTTAAAGATATATGCACATATAAACATAATGAGATGTATAAAATGAATATAAAAAACATAAAAAACATATAAAAACTCTCCATGAACACTCAAGATGCTCTAATAAATATGTATATATATGTCAAAAGAAATCTATTTCAAGGGGTAAAACATATATGTTCCATCATTTATTATAAAATCTACAAACATTCCTCCGTTTGTTTAACATAGGTTTAATGGAGGCTCTCTCATTGAGACCTAAACCCCTATCTGCTCTCAATCTAACTATCCACATACTCTCCTTACTCTCAGTATGGTTCCTGATGTCACCTCCTCGTATACTGGGTTTAATATTCTCAAGAGCTCTAACTAGGAAAAAATGTTCAGGACCTGCTTGGGCTACGTGCTTAGCTAAGGCATTGTGAGGTGAAGCCTTCCTAATGTGGTAAAGGTGTTCTCTTATCCTGTTTTTAAAATGAAGATTGGTTTTGCCAACATAAAATGCATCACATATTTGGCACACTGCCAAATAAACTATATGAGTAGTATCACAGGTAGCTACAGCACGTATGCTAAAGTTTGTGTGCATGTCAGGATGTTCAAAAAATGGACTGGGGTCAAGAGAATTACAATAATTACAGCGTCCACATGGTTTTGTGTGTTCAAGAGGCATTGACCATTCATCCCTTTTTGAATAACATAGCATTCTCCTTAAATTTAATTTGTTCCTATATAAAAAGAGGGTTTAGTCCCACAAGTTTACCGATGGTGTCATCAGTACAGAGAATAGGCCAGTGTTTCGTAATAATATTCTTGATTGCTGGACAATCAGTACTATATGGTAAAGAAACCCTTACGTGAGTTGATCTATCATCTCTACCATTGTCTGTTGTAACGGATCCACCAGTAATAACTGGTCCAAAATAAGGGGCTGCTCTGTTCAGTCTAAGTTTATTGACATCTAAGAGATTGGACTCAATCTCTTGTGAGCTATAGCCCCGTTCTTCTAGCCTTATCTTGAGGTCACTCACTTCATTTAGGAAGCCTTCTTCTGTGGCATTTAGCCTAGAGGTTCTCATCCCCTGGCCTCTAATGATATTCTTAAAAATATGCTGTGGGTGCATACTATCACGCTGTAATAGAGTATTAAAATAGCAAGGTTTCCTATAGACACCTGCATTAATCAAACCACATGCTAACTTTTCTATATACAAGTCAAGAAATTCTATCTTCTCTCTAGAATGATTCATACTGAAGGTTAAATAGCCAGTGAGGTTGTTCAATATAGTATGGAACACAAACAAATCATCAACACTACCTCTCCATAAAACAAAAACGTCATCCACGAAACGTCTATAAAAAGTTACATGTTGTTTAAACATTTCTAAATTAAAGAGACTCCCAAATTCCCAAAATGCCAAAAACATGTTTGCATAGCTGTTGGCACAAGGTGTGCCCATGGCTACGCACTCGCTGTTGGTAAAACTTGTTGTCATAGGTGAACAGATTTTTATTCAAAATGAGTTCAAGGAAATGTACAATGAGGTCTACTTTAACTGATGTATATTCGCTATGTAAGAGTAGATACTCAGTGATATAAATCAGGCCTATGTTATTTGGTAACACAGTAAACAAGGACTTGATGTCAAACGTTACAAAAATCAAGTTATCAACGTCACAAATGCCACCTAAGCAGTCATACAAATCTGTTAAAAACTGTTTGGAATCTTTCAGTACAACTTTGTTCTTATTTAATATCGGTCGCAAATGTTTCTCAACATAGACAGAAAGGTTTTCAGTGATCCAACCCTGACCAGACACTATGGGTCTCATTGGTGGGTCAATGGAGTCTTTGTGAATCTTAGGTAACCCATGTATTGTTGGTACAAGTGGATTCTTAATGAAGAGATAGTCAAACAATTCTTGATCCAAGATATCACCTTTCAACATATCTAATAACATATTGTTTACGTGACTAATAGTGGCTTGCACTGTTTGTTCGTTAACTTGTAAATAGAAATTATCTTCCAAGAGTTTAATCATAGCATCATGATATTTGCTAGTGTCCATAACTACTATCTGACCACCTTTGTCAGCTGGTTTAATGGTTATGGACTGTAAGGACTGGAGTTTAAGTAAGCTAGTCTGCTCCCCTCTAGTCAAATTACCATTCTTCCTGTATTTCTTTAAAGAAAAATATTCATACAAATCATCCTCAGTTAGTTTCAAATATGCCTCAACTAACGGATGATTAGGTGGGACAAAGTTGCTAAGCTTCTTAAACTTTGGTGGTCTAGTAACGTTATTGTCTGTCAATTCACTATCAGTTTTATCATGAAATAGCAGTTTAAGCATAAGATTTCGACAGAAAAGTCTCATGTCTACTACAGTGTCCGTAAGTTACTGTGTGCACTTGGTATAAAGTTTAGGCCTTTACATAATAATTTCTCATCACATTCAGTCAACAGATATCCTGAGATGTTATGTATCATAGAATCTGCTGGTATCCAAATTTCAGCTGTATCTAATTTACTTTGTTCTTCCACATCTTCTTTATTGTCTGATGTGGTACAAACTCTTCTGATAATTTATTTCTGTCTCCCCTGCTCATAGAGCCCCTTGTTATATTCTTGTCCTTCGGACTGGGAGGAAAAGGGAGCTCACTTACTACTCCTGTAGTGATGGTGGTATGTACTTTGTGAGGTAACTTGGATCTCACTATGCGTCATCTACTGACAACCTCTTATTGATCGGTCCCTTCACAACATGTACTGCTGGATATAAGTTAGTTCTGTCTGCACTATTATTCACAGTAGTAGGCTGACTAACTTCTTTATTGTTTGTATTAATAGAGCTGGATCCACTCTCACTATGTAAAATAGTAATTACATCATCAGTATCATTGGAAGTAGTAGTGTTATTAATGTTAGCTATATTCTGTACCCTATTACTAGGCGATACATTGTTATGTACACAGTTAGTAATATCCACAGCTTCACAAGCATTATTAACAACATTAACATTTTCAGAACCAGTACTAGGTTCGGAACTCAGTTGTCTAACACTAGTATAGTCATTAGGTTTAATGGTAGCACTATAATGCCCATGTTTAGGCATACCTCTCAACCTTGAAACATCAAAAATCTGGACAAGGCCCATGAAAAATAGGTACAAATCTGTACGCTGTTTAACATAAAATTTGCATAAATAATTATGTAACCCCGCCCACTCCCGTGGAATTGTGGGATACCAACTTTTGTGCAAATTGAAGAACAGGCAAACAAAATATGGCACCAGAGTCACCCTGCAGCCATTCCCAATGTCCCTTTACCTGGCTATTTTGCCTCATTTACCATAAACACTAATGTGTGCATACTGCTTTACTTCTACAATGATTATTTGGGTTTTAATTTTTACACTTTACAGCACAATGGACGAACACCAATAGACACCTGTTAAACTGTCTCACAATGAAAATAGATTTGGCATTAAAACTTCTCTACCCTTGAAACTCACATTCATTAAAATAGCATTGAAACATGCACCACATCCAAAGAAAATACATCTGGCCAGTGGTGGATAAAGATTACCTTTTGGGCTGTTTTCAAATCACTGCCCCCTTGCACACAAAACAAGAAACATACATGGCTTTAGTAAATTATATTCCTTGTATAATACAGCACACTTGTTAGAGCACATTTTAAATTTGTTTGAACATTTTTTCAGTAGGCAATGAAACAAAATGCATGAACCAGTAATAACAAACTGCCCAATTCAGAACATTTCCATCATAAAAGTCTACTTACACACACACATACACACACACCTCCTGTCAATCCCTGAGCTGCAGGGGCTATAAGACAAGTATAATGAGATACTAAATAGGAATTTGTGAGCCGTTATCTGCCTAGATTAATATAATGTCTGAGCTGCATCACATACTTTTCAGTCACAATTTTTGCTTAGACAGGAATCTCATAGTATAATGAGATACCACCAAATATAACCAGTCAGTCACAGAGGAATCTATGAGCTGTTAGCTGCCAGATTAATACACAAGTGACTCATGGAGATCTGCACTCACTTACTGTAACTGCCTAATACACAAGTGAATCTAAGTCCAACCAAGCTGCACCTTCAATATTGATCACGCTGCAGCAGCCAGGATTAATGAAGTACTGTTGCCTATTAGCAGAAGTCTTTTTCTTATCTCTGTGTGGGACACAGAGGGAATCTGCTAAGACAAAATATAACTTAGCCTAAGTAACCACTCACTCTGCCTAGATTAATACAAGGTGAGACACACCACATGCAAGCAAGCTATTAAATTCTAATACAAGTGAATCTAAGACCAACCAAGCTGCACTTTCAATATTAATCACATGGAGGAATCTGCTAAGACGAAATATAACTTAACCTAACCACTCACACTGCCTAGATTAATACAAAGTGGGACACACCACATGATGCAAGCAAGCTACCAAGCTCGTACATGCCTACAAATGCACATTCAAATATAATTATAACAGAGTGGCCAGAATTAACGAATCACCACACATACACACATATAACCAGGAAGTAGACAGTCAGGAAGTTTGATTCTTAGGAAGAGGTTCATCCTAAGTGCAAAGAGGATCTCTGAGATGGAGATCTGGAGGGGAGCAGACAGATTTTGCCATAAAAATTGTGTTTAAGTGCATGAGTCATTTAATGGAGGCTTGATTAGGCTTGATCAGACAAACATCTATGCTAAAGCCTGATATCAAAAATGTATTGTGACTGTGTTTGATAATCAACAATGACAAAAAAAAAAAAAAAAAAGAATGACATGTCTCAAACATGTTACATGTTAAAAACATAGCTATTAAGTATATCAAGTATCTTTGTTAACAGCAAACTCTCCTTTGTCCTCCATTTGCGAGTTTTAGTAAGGCAGTCCTACCAGCTTGCATTTCCAAACACATGTCATCTTACAGAGCAGTAGTTAGTGACAAAAAAAATCTTGCAAAATTGGCAACCAAAACAAAAGGTTTACTGAACTTATGTACAGTTCTCTATTGAGCAAGCATTCTGACTTTCATTTAAGAAGCTGCACATAATATCGCAACTTCTTATATGAACGGATTTAGTGCCATAGTGCGTTAATAACTTGGCAGCATAACCTCCTTGTTATAGTTGCTGATATAGTAAGCTACTAAATACACTCATTTAAGTAGTTGTGATCTCATAATCTATTCCTTAAAGGAATACCTGTACTGTACTGCCAACTGTGCCTCCTAACCACTGCCCCCATTGTCGTGCCCTAGTTCTGGCCTTGTTTACCTGGAAGGAGGAAATCCAAATTCCTCTCAATAACTCCCGCATCAGACCTTTCTTAGAATGCAACTTTTGACATATGATGTACCCGTCTAAGTAATGTGCACAACTAGAAAGACTCAAAGATTCCTTAGAAAATTAATGTACTAAACTCCCTACGTGAACGGATAGATTAAAAGTTCTCCCACTACAATCTGCATCATACAGGCTCCTTAGCAATCATTTGTAACTAACCTTTTATGACAGGAAACACCATACATTTCCTCAGCTACAGTATCTATGTAAAACCTGCAGTATCATGAACACCCGACCCAGTGCAAGGACCTTAACCTTCATCTACATATAAATAGAACATGCTAACAAGATACATTTCATAGTCAATATTTTCCCTGTTTACACAGATAAAGCAATTCACTGTCTGGAATTAAAAAACTAATTCAGATGACTGGATGTGTAATGGTGAAATCAACATTGAGAAACTTAGTTCAACATTACTTGGCCAGAAATTTTAAATTATTGCTCCACTCGCCACATCCATTTACCTGCATCCATCAGCTTTGCCGTCACCATTAATCCCGGCCCTCTGCCTTTGTCGCCGAGTCAACAATCATTAATCCTCCTCCCGGCCCCTGTTCGTCAATCGCCATACTGCTGCCATCCATAAGATCCATACCTGTATCTGCTTCGCATCGCAGTTAAAAGTTAACCGCCAGAAAGCCGGAAATGATGATGCGAGGGGATTGCGAGCTCAATTCCGACTGGCTGGTAGCCTGCCGGCGCTGACGTCATTGGCGCGACGCGTGATGACGCCAGCTCGACAGCCAAACTTTAAAAAGAAAAATCGGAAATGAAGGGGTGCCACTCGGGAATCGTGGCACCCCTTCATTTGGACCCCAAAACTCGGGAAAAACCGAGTAATTCGGAACGGTTGGGAGGTCTGTGTTTAGGCCAAACGAAGACTTGTCCTAAATTAAAATCTCTGTGATCTCTAATAATCTTGCTTCTCTTCTGTTGGAGAAGTTTCATCTAAGGCTGATATTCCATCCAACAGGCTTTCAAATAGTGGTTCTATTACAGTACTTGGGAAACAAGAAAAAAATCTCTTCTGTTGTTTCTTAATGTTATTAATAAGTTTCTCCTCTTCAGAGGCAAAAAAGTCAATAAGTAACTCCATGTACTGTTTGCTTACCTCCAAGTTCAGCTGCCACCTTGAAAGCAACTCTGGATAATGTTCCCCCTGATTGGGCATGTTTAATATACGCAATCCTCTCGGTACAATTTTTGTGTCCAAACAATAACGAAAATGCAAGCGCTGTGTTTGCAAACGTTTCAAGTGTGCAAAGTCTTTCTCTAGACTGTCTAACAGGCGTTGTAGCTCATCCAAGTCGGGTGTCGCCGTATCCGCGTCATCAAAGCGCTCCAAAGCGCCGAATTGCCGAATTGAGGAGGTGACATCAGGAACCATACTGAAAGTAAGGAGAGTATGTGGATAGTTAGATTGAGAGCAGATAGGGGTTTAGGTCTCAATGAGAGAGCCTCCATTAAACCTATGTTAAACAAACGGAGGAATGTTTCTAGATTTTATAATAAATGATGGAACATATATGTTTTTACCCCTTGAAATAGATTTCTTTTGACATATATATACATATTTATTAGAGCATCTTGAGTGTTCATGGAGAGTTTTTATATGTTTTTATATGTTTTTATATTCATTTTATACATCTCATTATGTTTATATGTGCATATATCTTTAAGCTTAGATTAACTCATGAATATGTAACAAGAAGCAGCCAATAGGAGATGTTTTAACTGTATAAATGTAGCCTATGTACTTGAAGGTCTTTGTTACATGATCTGATGAAGCTCAAATGAATGAGTGAAAGCGCTTATCTGACCTGCAGTGGAATTAAAGTTGGATTTTAACCTGAGGATTTTGCCTTTCATTTGGATTTTAACCTGAGGATTTTGCCTTTCATTTCTACTTGTGACTCTGCATCAGCCTAGTTGCTCCTTTTGGTTTCATTAATATTATTCAAGTTTTTCTGGAGCACTGGGCGTTTATCCTGTTTGTCAGCAAGTGGTTTGTTCCTGTTTTATTAGCTTCATTTTTTCTTGCTGACTTTGGAGCAGAGTCTACTACCAGTGAATAGCGTTTGCTTAGCGCATAACTTTTGTTTGTATCTTTACCTTGCATACAGACATTTTTGGCTATTTTTTGTGCCTTTGCACTATTTTTCTATTATGCAGAGTCAGAGTGAAACTGTAGATATTGAGCTAGACTATGAGCCCCGAGGTGTAGACCTGGGCTCAGTCGCTCATCTACAGAAGAGGTTTGAACAGAATCTCATCTGTTCAACAGTCACTTCCTGGCAATTCGGCGCTTTGGAGCGCTTTGATGACGCGGATACGGCGACACCCGACTTGGATGAGCTACAACGCCTGTTAGACAGTCTAGAGAAAGACTTTGCACACTTGAAACATTTGCAAACACAGCGCTTGCATTTTCGTTATTGTTTGGACACAAAAATTGTACCGAGAGGATTACGTATATTAAACATGCCCAATCAGGGGGAACATTATCCAGAGTTGCTTTCAAGGTGGCAGCGCCTGAACTTGGAGGTAAGCAAACAGTACATGGAGTTACTTATTGACTTTTTTGCCTCTGAAGAGGAGAAACTTATTAATAACATTAAGAAACAACAGAAGAGAATTTTTTCTTGTTTCCCAAGTACTGTAATAGAACCACTATTTGAAAGCCTGTTGGATGGAATATCAGCCTTAGAGCAGAAACTTCTCCAACAGAAGAGAAGCAAGATTATTAGAGATCACAGAGATTTTAATTTAGGACAAGTCTTCGTTTGGCCTAAACATGGGCATTATAGTGCTACCATTAAACCTAATGACTATACTAGTGTTAGACAACTGAGTTCCGAACCTAGTACTGGTTCTGAAAATGTTAATGTTGTTAATAATGCTTGTGAAGCTGTGGATATTACTAACTGTGTACATAACAATGTATCGGCTAGTAATAGGGTACAAAATATAGCTAACATTAATAACACTACTACTTCCAATGATACTGATGATGTAATTACTATTTTACATAGTGAGAGTGGATCCAGCTCTATTAATACAAACAATAAAGAAGTTAGTCAGCCTACTACTGTGAATAATAGTGCAGACAGAACTAACTTATATCCAGCAGTACATGTTGTGAAGGGACCGATCAATAAGAGGTTGTCAGTAGATGACGGCATAGTGAGATCCAAGTTACCTCACAAAGTACATACCACCATCACTACAGGAGTAGTAAGTGAGCTCCCTTTTCCCCTCCCAGTCTGAAAGGACAAGAATATAACAAGGGGACGCTCTATGAGCAGGGGGAGACAGAAACGCAAATTATCAGAAGAGTTTGTACCACATCAGACAATAAAGAAGATGTGGAAGAACAAAGTAAATTAGATACAGCTGAAATTTTGATACCAGCAGATTCTATGATACATAACATCTCAGGATATCTGTTGACTGAATGTGATGAGAAATTATTATGTAAAGGCCTAAACTTTATACCAAGTGCACACAGTAACTTTACGGACACTGTAGTAGACATGAGACTTTTCTGTCGAAATCTTATGCTTAAACTGCTATTTCATGATAAAACTGATAGTGAATTGACAGACAATAACGTTACTAGACCACCAAAGTTTAAGAAGCTTAGCAACTTTGTCCCACCTAATCATCCGTTAGTTGAGGCATATTTGAAACTAACTGAGGATGATTTGTATGAATATTTTTCTTTAAAGAAATACAGGAAGAATGGTAATTTGACTAGAGGGGAGCAGACTAGCTTACTTAAACTCCAGTCCTTACAGTCCATAACCATCAAACCAGCTGACAAAGGTGGTCGGATAGTAGTTATGGACACTAGCAAATATCATGATGCTATGATTAAACTCTTGGAAGATGATTTCTATTTACACGTTAACGAACAAACAGTGCAAGCCACTATTAGACACGTAAACAATATGTTATTAGATATGTTGAAAGGTGATATCTTGGATCAAGAATTGTTTGACTATCTCTTCGTTAAGAATCCACTTGTACCAACAATACATGGGTTACCTAAGATTCACAAAGACTCCATTGACCCACCAATGAGACCCATAGTGTCTGGTCAGGGTTGGATCACTGAAAACCTTTCTGTCTATGTTGAGAAACATTTGCTAATCGATATTAAATAAGAACAAAGTTGTACTGAAAGATTCCAAACAGTTTTTAACAGATTTGTATGACTGCTTAGGTGGCATTTGTGACGTTGATAACTTGATTTTTATAACGTTTGACATCAAGTCCTTGTTTACTGTGTTACCAAATAACATAGGCCTGATTTATATCACTGAGTATCTACTCTTACATAGAGAATATACATCAGTTAAAGTAGACCTCATTGTACATTTCCTTGAACTCATTTTGAATAACAATCTGTTTACCTATGACAACAAGTTTTACCAACAGCGAGGTGGCGTAGCCATGGGCACACCTTGTGCCAACAGCTATGCAAACATGTTTTTGGCATTTTGGGAATTTGAGAGTCTCTTTAATTTAGAAATGTTTAAACAACATGTAACTTTTTATAGACGTTTCGTGGATGACGTTTTTGTTTTATGGAGAGGTAGTGTTGATGATTTGTTTGTGTTCCATACTATATTGAACAACCTCACTGGCTATTTAACCTTCAGTATGAATCATTCTAGAGAGAAGATAGAATTTCTTGACTTGTATATAGAAAAGTTAGCATGTGGTTTGATTAATACCAGTGTCTATAGGAAACCTTGCTATTTTAATACTCTATTACAGCGTGATAGTATGCACCCACAGCATATTTTTAAGAATATCATTAGAGGCCAGGGGATGAGAACCTCTAGGCTAAATGCCACAGAAGAAGGCTTCCTAAATGAAGTGAGTGACCTCAAGATAAGGCTAGAAGAATGGGGCTATAGCTCACAAGAGATTGAGTCCAATCTCTTAGATGTCAATAAACTTAGACTGAACAGAGCAGCCCCTTATTTTGGACCAGTTATTACTGGTGTATCCGTTACAACAGACAATGGTAGAGATGATAGATCAACTCACGTAAGGGTTTCTTTACCATATAGTACTGATTGTCCAGCAATCAAGAATATTATTACGAAACACTGGCCTATTCTCTGTACTGATGACACCATCGGTAAACTTGTGGGGACTAAACCCTCTTTTTTATATAGGAACAAATTAAATTTAAGGAGAATGCTATGTTATTCAAAAAGGGATGAATGGTCAATGCCTCTTGAACACACAAAACCATGTGGACGCTGTAATTATTGTAATTCTCTTGACCCCAGTCCATTTACTGAACATCCTGACATGCACACTAACTTTAGCATACGTGCTGTAGCTACCTGTGATACTACTCATATAGTTTATTTGGCAGTGTGCCAAATATGTGATGCATTTTATGTTGGCAAAACCAATCGTCGCTTTAAAGACAGGATAAGAGAACACCTTTACCACATTAGGAAGGCTTCACCTCACAATGCCTTAGCTAAGCACGTAGCCCAAGCAGGTCCTGAACATTTTTTCCTATTTAGAGCTCTTGAGAATATTAAACCCAGTATACGAGGAGGTGACATCAGGAACCATACTGAGAGTAAGGAGAGTATGTGGATAGTTAGATTGAGAGCAGATAGGGGTTTAGGTCTCAATGAGAGAGCCTCCATTAAACCTATGTTAAACAAATGGAGGAATGTTTGTAGATTTTATAATAAATGATGGAACATATATGTTTTACCCCTTGAAATAGATTTCTTTTGACATATATATACATATTTATTAGAGCATCTTGAGTGTTCATGGAGAGTTTTATATGTTTTTATATGTTTTTATATTCATTTTATACATCTCATTATGTTTATATGTGCATATATCTTTAAGCTTAGATTAACTCATGAATATGTAACAAGAAGCAGCCAATAGGAGATGTTTTAACTGTATAAATGTAGCCTATGTACTTGAAGGTCTTTGTTACATGATCTGATGAAGCTCAAATGAATGAGTGAAAGCGCTTATCTGACCTGCAGTGGAATTAAAGTTGGATTTTAACCTGAGGATTTTGCCTTTCATTTGGATTTTAACCTGGGGATTTTGCCTTTCATTTCTACTTGTGACTCTGCATCAGCCTAGTTGCTCCTTTTGGTTTCATTAATATATAACAGGCTGCTTATCAGATAGCCTCAGTGATCACTCCCCAACATTCCTACTCAAAAAATACCTATACGAAGCTAAACCCGTTATCTACCGTCAAATACGTAAAAAACTAAACTTTAACCCACTCACATTCATCTCATCCCTCAAAGAATGTAACTGGCATCCTCTAAAGTACCTCAGTCTTGATGACGCAGTTGAATTTTTTAATACTACCTTCCTGAGCATCCTTAATTACCATGCCCCCATAAGACTTTCCAGAATCAAAGCACAACCCTCCCCATGGCTACAGAAAACCAGTAAGTAAGGAAACGAAAAACAGGGATAAAGCCTGGGAGCACTGGCACAAAACCAAAACCCCCTCAACTAGACAGAAATTCCTAGAACTATGCAATAGAGTCAAAAAGCTAATAAAACAGGACAAATTCCAATACTACCAGTCTGCCCTAGACTCCTCCCAACACAGCCCCATAAAATTTTGGTCCTCCATAAACTCCATCCTTCACCCAGGTAAATTCATTACCCCTCCTCCTAACATCCCTCACACCTCAGAAAATATTGCTACCTCATTCAACACACACTTCACACAAACCATACTATCACTAGCTAAACAACACAACCCCCCTCCCCTCCAACCCACACCTTCAACTAGTAATCTCCCCACTGCCTTCTCTTTTTCTCCTGTACCCACCTCAAACATAAAAAAAACTCTTAACTAAACTTAAGCCCACCAGATTAGCAGCAGACAACCTCCCAAGTGAATACCTACAAATCGCTGCTGATGCTCTGGCCTACCCAGTATCCATCTTGATTAACCAATCTCTGTCAGAAAGTTATGCTCCCACACTGTGGAAAGTATCACATATAATTCCCCTCCACAAAGGCGGACCCTCCACAGAACTAACCAAGTACTGCCCCATAGCTATTCTCTCTCCACTCTCCAAAATACTAGAAAGATGCATACACTCTCAGGTCTCAGACTACTTCCTTACTAACAACCTCCTTTCCAATACTCAGCATGGTTTCCAACCAAACCATAGCACCACCACTGCCTTACTCTCCTTTACTAACACTATCCTTCAGCATAAAAACAATGGCTATCTCTCCTCTGCTACTTTCTTAGACCTATCTAAAGCATTTGACATGGTTCCACACAAACAACTTATCTCTGTCCTCAATAACCTATCCTTCTCACAATCAGTCACCAACTGGTTTCAGAGTTACCTGTCTGACCGCCAACAATCCATTGTATGGCAGAATGACATATCTCCCCAACTACCTGTCTCCATAGGGGTTCCCCAAGGATCCATCCTTGGACCCCAACTCTTCTCTGTTTTCACCAATAATCTAGCCTCTGTCACCAAACATGGCTCACTCATACAATACGCAGATGACTCAACCATCATCTGCTCAGCCCAGTCCCTACCCAAACTGCAAAAAGTCACACAGGAAGCCTTTTCCTCTGCTGAAACTTGGTTATCTGATGCCCAATTGATACTCAACCCAAACAAAACTAAACTACTCATCTTCCAACCCACCAAACATACTCAAAACAACTCTCACTTTAACATCACAGCAAAAGACAACACCACTATATACCCAAGTGAACACACCAAATTGCTAGGAGTGGGAATAGACAATAAACTAAAATTTGACATTCACATATCCATGACCGTAAAAAAAGTCCACAAAAAACTAGGAGCGCTATACAGAAATAAGCAACTTCTCACCAAAGTAGCAAAGATTTCAATAGCAAATTCCCACCTTATCTCCACCCTACGTTATGCCTCTCCAGTATATACCAACCTAAGACAATGCGATCTAAACAAGCTAGAGACCTGCTACAACAAAATCGCCAAATTCGCCACAGGGGCATCTTACCGTAGTCACCACTGTCTCTCACTTGCTGAACTGGGCTGGCTTGAACTCCCTCACCTCCTTCAATGGTATCAACTCTCACTCGCCCACAAACTAGTAAACCATCCACTAAATGTCCCATCCCTCCAGAATCTACTCCAACACTATCGCACCACCAGACCACAAAGATCCAGCAACAAAAATCACTTGTGTCTTTCGGCTTTTCCCGGTTAGGGGTCACCACAGTGGAACTCCGGTCCGCTAATAATTGGGAGTAGATTTTTATGTACTGCCTTGCCGGGCCTAACGCACAACCTTCAATGAAGGAACGCCCATTCACGCATGTCGCCATACAGAAGACGCTCTAATTGAGAATCGAACGGGCAACATCTAACTGTGAGGCGACAACGCTACCGCAGCACCACCACCGCAGTATATGCAACAAAACTCACTTGCAGATCACTAAAGCCAATAACTCTGCTGGAGAAGCACTATTCTCTTGCACCATAGCCAAATTATGGAACTCCCTCCCACCCACAATTACCTCCATACCATCATGCACCCACTTCAAAACTTTACTAAAAGCGTACCTAAAAACATGCTGGCTATGCCCTTGCAACTCCCACTCTAATATCACCCACCCCATCCAACCACTACCTTTCTTTCCACTCCACTAACTACCTTGATTATAGCAAGCTCAGATGCTCATAAGCCAGTACTTATTATACAGCAGGAACTTCTTCTTGTAACATTTGTTAATGTCTGTTATGTACTTCACAGATAAAGATTCTAGTTGTCTACATGTACTATGTTCTTCATCTGTAAATATATTGTAAGTAATTGCTATGTAAATTGTTAATCACTATGTAATCCAGTGTAACTACTGTCTGTTTATTTTAACTGTGGAGCTTTTCTCCCCGGGCCTCCGCTGAAGATGGACCTATGTCCAGTCAGACACTCCCGGTCAACAAATATAAATAAATAAATAAATAAATATATATATATATATATATATATATATATATATATATATATATATATATATATATATATATATATATATATATATACATACATACATATATATATATATATATATATATATATATATTCCTGCATACATATATGTATATATATATATATATATATATATATATATAGATGTATATAGATATATAGATATATATATATATATATATATATATATATATATATATATATATATTGCTGTTTATGTATCTAACAACATGTGGATGTCTGGGAGTCTGCATATATATATATATATATATATATATATATATATATATATATATGGGTATTTATTTATATGTCGGTTTTGTATTAGAACATTACCCCACCAGATGCGCAGTAGCATGGACCGCCGACATCTCTCCCAGCACTCTACGCATAACGTTTACCTTTAGAAGTGCTTTGAATACACATCGGAAGACCATCAACTGCAGAATGCATTAGCAACGCATTGTAATTATTTCAGTACAAACCCCCTTTTCTGTCTTATTTGCTGATACCAGGATTGTGACACGATAGCAGTCCAATTTCCAGTGAACAAAAGGTTCGATTATTCAAACGAGCACTGATATACTGCATTTATAAAAAGTATTACAATATCAGACTTAACTTCACATTGTTTAAAGGGTGAGGGGTGCGTACACATAATATGCTACATGTATACAGTCTATTGCAGTATTACACAGGCTTAAGATTACAGTTCTGTAAGGGTGCAGGTGGCAACATTTCTGGTAGCTCTTTTGTACTGCATTTATTGAATGTAGTTAGTGTCTCACTGCCTCGGAATATAGTTTGTTGTTTTCTCTCCACAAATATGCTCAAAGAAAGGTGGGGGGAGCTGCTGGTGCAGGTACTGTACCAACATATAGTAAAGAAAGGTGGGGGGGCAGGGGTATGTTTTGGGTTTTGGCGTTTCTTTAACTAGTTCACTGTTGCAGTTACTTGAAAATAGTGTTTTCCTCCGCAGCCCAGGAGTGTGTTTTGCTTCAAGTGTTTTTTTTGTGTTTGGACCTACAAAGATTCTGACCTGCTAATAATTGAAAAAAACCTGCATTTTTTCCTGCACCTGCTGATATATGTAGTATTTTTCTTTTTCTCTGAGTGCTGCCTCTTCCCCAGTTTGGCATACAGACCCCCCACCTCCAGCTCTTCACTATGTTGACAATGGTCAGTCAATGAATATTCAGCATGTCACTAGGTAATCTGCATGGCTTGTCACTCAGCATGCAACGTCACACGGACTTGCCCTGTCAATCATGTAGACCACGCCTATTCCTGTGCAACAATCGCAGTGGGTTCATGTTCTACTACAAAGCCTATATGTCTATCTATGTTTGTATACATTTGTACTACAGTGAGGGGGAGGTATATATCTATATAGTTATGAGTATTCATACAAACACATATACCTCTACATCTTTAGCTACATATCCGGTAATGTTGACTGGTATTGCTGGATACTGTGTTTCGTGTGCATGCCGGCCAACCTTGTGTGCCATGTATGCTTTGCGGTACCTACGGCTGACTCCGTTAGTGTACACCGAGTCACATGTGACACCGGCCGTTGGATACGATGTGCTTAAGGCACTTTCATGCGGTTGTGTGTGGGTTTGCACAGAGGTTAGCACTGCTGACTTCCGGTCACAGTGTCTTACAAGCAGTTAGCGTCTCCTTTGCTTGATCTGTGTCAGCGGTACTTCACCCCACCCAAACGCACTTGCACATGCTTACTAATGCTTACATATGCTTACTACTACTTATCTGTGCTTACGCCTGCTTACTGCTGACTTTTTCATTCTGGTACTGACTCTTCACATGTGCATTTCATGCAGTACTCCATTTCACATTTAATTGTTATTTGGTAGGTTCTACAGCATTAAAATGTACATAAATGTTCATATACAGATTACACATGGAAAATGGTAGGTGCTGCAGTGGGACTCGAGCTGGGAATGCCTCCTCATTAGGTGGATGCTCTGACCACTACACTATTGCTGTGCTGCTTCATTTGCTATATCTTCTTTGTTATCCTCTTCAGCCTTTATGCTGCTTTACCCGTAGCTAAGCAATGGGCAAACCTGCGCACCTGTGGTTAGCTGTACTTGGCATTTTAAATAAATTACTACAAGGGTTTCTTTGTGTTTTTTTCAGTGTACTGTTGCCGTTGAACACATGGGGACTATTGGTAGGGATATGCGGACACTTATGAGCGGTCTCGCTCTTTTATGTACACATTCTTCTGTTCTACTTTGCAGGGGCACGTTTATTCTGAGAGCTCGGCTCTTAGATATGCCCCCTGCACTCGTCCATGCTCCATGTAGCATTAGGTATTCAGGCAGTGTGCCTTCCTTAATATGCATGGCGCACTGCCATCCTCCTCTTAAACTGCTGCCTCTGTGCAGGACTAGATTAGTTCTGCATGGAGGATTAGTGAATCCGGGGGAGTATGTGTGTCATCCGATGAGCCAGTAAGGTGTTAGTAGATCAGGTGGTGAAGTTCTGTTATTAGGATTTGTGAGGGGGAATATAGAGTAGGGGATTTGTTTTCTTTTAGATGGGGGAAAATTTAGGGGGTTGAGTACAGTGGCAAGTCCAGTGACATTTTAGATATTCCTTGGTTGCACTCTTAAATTGTTTTGGATGTGTGTGCCCTATGCTGTAGCCCACAGTGTAAAGTTACACTATGTAGTATCATGACAGTAAAGGTGGGAAGAAAATTAATATTTAAACTTGATGTATACAAATGTGGAGATGGAGAATTTGTTATTTGGTTAAGAAATGGAGTGAAAATGAGACCAATGGAAGATCATATCAAATTAGAGAATACACAATGTTACAAAGAGTTTGTAGTATGCATGTACTTGCTGATGCAGACTAACTACTATTGGGGTAGTCATATATGAAGATAATAGGTGAACATTATTCATTACAGTAGACTACCTCTTATCCGGCCTTTCTTTAACCAGCCATCAAATTGTTGCTGTTGCCCTAGCAAAAGGCAATAGAGACAACAAAGAAGAACAGCACTTCCGCCTCCTTTGGGCTAAATAATGACAGACATTTGACTTTTAGACTTCATATTCATTTGAAAAATGTATACTAACTCAAATGCTGTAATTCTAACTGATTTATAACCTATAAATGCTATTTTGTATGCTTTTTCTGATTAACCAGCTATTTGTTTATCCAGCCTAAGGCCCGGTCCCAGCCAGAACAGATAAGGGGGAGTCTACTGTATGCCACTGGACAAATCCAAAGAATTTGCTAAGTGAGTGCTGTTCAGGAAGTTAGTCTATGAAAAAGGGGAAAGGATTGTTTCACAATTTTCAGTAAAATATAAACTCGGATGCTTTTAAAGTTTGGAACTCTCACAATTAGGGGTCCGAGTATTGCAACAGAGATAGATCTCCTATTAGAATACACATTAAATAAGGTTTTATATGTGTTAAGCTGTGAGCAAATATAAAGGAAAAATCAGTTACTATGCATGCCTCAATCTATATGGATGTCTCTTTAAAAATTAATTAAGCAAAATGAAATTAATATGGCAGGGATTAATTTATGTGAGCTGATTAGTCATTACTCCTAGAAGGCTGTGATCAAGTGATCAAGGTGACAAGGAATCAAAATAATGTTAATATATACTATATTTCTCCAATGAAAATGTTTTTAATACAAAGCAATAGCAATTAAAATAATGTTCCTAAACCAAGCAGCAGCAAAAGTAATGTTTCTGTACAAAAGTGAGTGATATCAAGGTTAAAAACAGAGAGACTGTAGATATAATGTATTTAGACTTAAGCAAGATATATGACATAGCAGTAGATAAAACATTAATAAAGTTAAGAGTTTGTACTAGGTCATACTGAGTAGTAACAAGGGTATAACACTGGTGAGAGAAAATCATATAGAATTTTGCAGTAAGCAGTATCTATTTAGAAACACAATGGTCAGTATTTAAAGTGGTTCTTTTCAGTGTGCATGTAACTGACTCAGAGGACAGAAAAAACAACTATGCTTTCAGTGTTGACACAACAATGTGTGATACACAAAAAATATATACAGAATGGAAAGGGATTTGGTAAAATTAGGGAAACTATCTGAAATATTATAGCTTAAAAAAAGTATTTGCCTAGCTTTACTGAGTAGCGGGACGGAGCACTGACTGCAGCCCAGACAACCAGAGCAGGAGTAATGGTTCAAGTGATGGAGGTCGGAGCAGGGCTGGCAACGGGTGCGAGTGAGTGACTAATGCTAGCTTACTCATTACCTGCCTGCCACAAGCAAGCAGAGGTTTGTATGGCAAGCAGGTAATGGAAGCTCTCACTATGGGGGGGGGGTGCACGTGTGTGTGGGGGGGCATTTACCTTCCTAGACCCCATATATTCCTTAGAGGGGGCTTCCCTATTTCATCTTTTCATGCCCCTAACTGAATAGCCTAGTCTTAGTGAGCAATATCCGTACTGCCACCCAGCCAAAAGGAACTCAATATTTCACAAAGGGTATCAATTTAAATTTCGTAGCTGAAAACAGGCATCAATATCAAGAAAATGCAGGATGGCTTTGGAGTCACCATGGTAGTGGTTATGGTAACTGTGATGGAACACTTTAGAGATATAAAGTGGAATGCTCAACAGAGCTATCAGGGATTGTTCTTCACAGGGGTGATGGGTGAATGGAATAAACTTCCTGAGGAGGTGGTACCATTAAAAAGAATAAAGTATTTCAAAATGCTTCCAACAGAAATAAGGCAAATCTTATGGTGCTTGGAAGAAAAAACAAATAAGTTGTTTAAGCAAGAAGTGAAAGTTATTCAGGTGGTAGTCAAGTGAGCAGAAAATGTGGAACAGTCAGTCCTGATCTGTTGTTGAAGTCTGTACTTCAACATTCACTATAAAAGAAATTTGTAGAACAGGAGCTGTTATCCTAATCTGAATGTAAAGCAGCAGAAACACAAGGAAAGTGACTCGTGGCTGAAAACAGCAAGCAATGCAAACAGTTTGAAGAAAAACAGAGAAGGCAGGTAGAGTATTATATTTAAAATTTTAAGTATAAAGATACAGAACTGCTGAATGTGAAAAGTAGTAAACACTGCCAGCTCTACTCAGTGGCATACCGCCTGTTCAGAGGCGATCTGTGCCTGATGTATAAAGCCATGTCCAACCCGGAATTAATGGACATGCTGCACCTCAGAAAATCCAAATCCCATTGAGCTACACGCTCGAGAGACTTGAACCTCAACACTGAAATAAATAGGACATGCTGGAGGGACAGATTCATAACCCAGAGGCTCCCTTCACTCTGGAATAAAATCCCAGTCCAGGTTAGGCAGAGTCCCTCATTGACTCTCTTCAAGAGGAATCTTGATGAGTGGATGGGAGATTGTTGGTTTACCCCGGGTATCACTTCTGTATCACTGTTAGACAGAGGCACAGTATACTAACCTCGAAAAAGGGCATAGCAAAATAAATAAAAAATGGGTGGCGAAAGCCAAACACATTCTGGCTAGGCTTATAAATGCCCTAGGGCAGATAGCCTAGTATGAACCTATGAACCTATATAAGGAGCACACAGTTTATTCAGAAGGGTGATTAGCAAAAGGGGCTTTCCAAGAAAAGGTATGGAGAAAACAAGATAGTAACAACTGCATACTAGACTTCAAATGGAATGAAAAGTAATCTTCACAACCAATGAGCAAGCTGACCCAATAAAGATTAGTAGGGACCAAGTCAATAATTATGCAATTGAAGGTCTATCACAGGTAGATGCATACTGGTAATTCACAGTACACGTGCTAGCTGCCATTTGTTCAAACAAGCAAGTGCTTTAATTCTCACTAGTCCAGTTTCCAATTTCTACACAGCCTTTCCAACATCCAGTCCTATAAACTACATAGTGCTACCAGAACCTAAACCTTAAAACTCCCACCCAGCTCCCAACCTAACTCCTTGGTCCCTTACCATAAACCACTACTTTTCCTAGCCCTCAAGTCTCTAATCACCCCCCCAAAACTAACCCCAACCCCATCTTTAAACCTAAATCCTCACTCCCTTACTCAAAAACTTCCCTCCTACTCCCTAAACCTAAAACTCCATCCCCTCTCCCTAAACCTAAATTCCCTGAAGAACTTTCTTCCTGCTTCCTAACCCTAAAAGATAATTCTTGCTGTCTAACCCTAAAATCCACGTTCTGCTCTCTAATTCTAACCCCCAACTCCTTCCCACAGCTGTTTGCTTGAATTCATATTTAAGTTCGAGTTGTGAACAACACTACCTCCCCACAACGTCTTACCTGAACTCATATTCGAGTTAAAGCGTGAGAGCACCCTAGATGAGCTACAAGGCATTTGAGTCCATGGCTTTGAGGCAGTGTTTTTTGAGTGCTTGAGACTTGAGTGCCTGTAGTGAACCCTGAAATTATATAACAACTAAACATTTTTGCTGGACTGCCCTCTTTGGTGCACAAGCTTGCACCCTTTGTAAATGTAATTTCATTGAAATATTAAAAGATTATTGTGGCATCATTGGCATCTTTACAGTATACTTGGAAGATCTGTAACCCTGAATATGTGTTTTTGTTTTAATGGACTGCTGCTTTAGCTTTTTAATAATTTCTTTGACAGTATGGGGCAATAATACCTTAAGTCACAGGCTTTAGAACAAGCAACATTGTTTCAGATCCAATTGGTCTGACTTGCATTTATGCACAATCTTAGACAAGCCATTCAACTTCTTTGTACTCTTATGGAGTTCCATGAGAAAGGAAACTTTACTGAGCCACTGGGACTACTTATTCAACAACTCATTGATTAATTAGTAAATGTGCTAATATCATCCATTAGAAAGGACTTCTACTTTCAGTATCACATTTACTTCAGTCCTTTACATCAAAGCGCCATTGAGCTAAGCAAGTATACTACTAACTTCATGTTGTCTAAGAAGAGAAGGAGTCACTGGTGCATATTGTCATATTCATTAATTTGAAAGAGCAGGGCTTGCTGTCAAAGATGTACCAAAGACTGTGACAAAACTCTTGCATCTTCTGACACAATGGCAAGATTATCAGAGTAAATACATTTTTATTTGCTTACTAGTAATAACACAATATTTGGCAAAAGTTGTAAGTTAAGTGACCAAATGTTTGAACTTGAACTGTTAAAATATAGGAAGTAACTGGCACGTCTCTTAACAACCATTCTGATCTCAGCTCAGCTATAGAA